>NC_079388.1:1931740-2004240 GCF_029220125.1 Pseudoliparis swirei
AGTAGACTCATATAGACAACACTAGACTCATATAGAAAACAATAGACTCATATAGACAACACTAGACTCATATAGACAACAATAGACTCATATAGACAACACTAGACTCATATAGACAACAATAGACTCATATAGAAAACAATAGACTCATATAGACAACACTAGACTCATATAGACAACAATAGACTCATATAGACAACACTAGACTCATATAGAAAACAATAGACTCATATAGACAACACTAGACTCATATAGACAACAATAGACTCATATAGACAACACTAGACTCATATAGACAACAATAGACTCATATAGAAAACAATAGACTCATATAGACAACAATAGACTCATAAAGACAACAATAGACTCATTTAGACAACACAAGACCACACACTAGTCCATTTTGCACAGCAGACAAAAATCACATTACAACATATAAATAACACCAATAAATACAATATGAGACCATGATATTAGAAAGACACATCTCAAGGTGTTCATTGAAACATGTGACTGCTGCTGGAACAAAAGACCTTCTGAGTGGTTCAGTAGAACACTGAGACCTCCTGAGTCTCTATGAAAGACCTTCTGAGTGGTTCAGTAGAACACTGAGACCTCCTGAGTCTCTCTAAAAGACCTTCTGAGTGGTTCAGTAGAACACTGAGACCTCCTGAGTCTCTATGAAAGACCTTCTGATTGGTTCAGTAGAACACTGAGACCCCCTGAGTCTCTATGAAAGACCTTCTGAGTGGTTCAGTAGAACACTGAGACCTCCTGAGTCTCTCTAAAAGACCTTCTGAGTGGTTCAGTAGAACACTGAGACCTCCTGAGTCTCTATGAAAGATCTTCTGAGTCCATTAAGCACAATGAGTGGATGGCCTTCAGAAGAAACAGTCGTTTATAACTTGCCGCTTGTTCTTTCATCGATAGTGACCTCTAGCGAGTCCGGGGGAGACCAATAACCTTTATGATCCTCTTATTGATTCGGTTATCATCCGCGGAGAACAAACTCAGTGAATGGTGTTGACACACTAAAATATTTGTGTACGCAGTTCATCATCCATAAACACTGCCGGCATGAGTGCATCAGGGAACGCTGAATCACTGCAATCCACAAGAATGGAATATTAAATTGTAAAAGCTATGAGATCAATACGTAGCTTCATACTTACTACAGTTTTTCTCGATTGATTACACACAAAAACTGGAACTTATAACACAATGACCACAACCTGTAACTCATGTGCCAACTCCCTAAACCAATTCTGCTAAACTATAAGCACAAGTATCTGCTTTAAACACAGATTTCAATTGTTAGCCACACTTTCTTCAAAACACTAAACACCATCCTCTCTACTTGGCACACTTCATCAATGCCACAACCTCCCCGTGTTCAGACAGAACACACTGCTGTTCAATTGGCAAAACTTCCATTTCCATGGCTGTTGTGCAATTTGGAATCAAGGCTTTAGCAATATAAGGGCCACAGGTGACCTCCTGATTTGAAGAAGAATGGATGAAAACATGGCAGGTAGAGGAGACCGAGAGGCAGAGGAGTATTTCTGTTGTCCTTTTTTATTTACACTTTTCTTTCTTTTTTTGTTGACTGTACTGGTCTATTTTCTATTGTTTGTTCTGTGAAAAAATTAGAAAAAATAAAGAAATTTTGTTGTTGTATATTTGTGTGTTTTATATTTTGAGTTAAAACATTATACATTTACAATATTTTACAACAGGAGAAAGCGTACAGTACCACTGGACATGAAAAGGCCTTCATACTGGTGTTTTCCCATTTCATCGTAATGGTTTCCATTGAGCACATCAGTGTTCTATCGATGCTTAGAATGTCTACTCATATAATGGGCTGTGTTTGTCATTTGAAAACAAAATCCCCTTTTGAGGTGACATAACACTGTTTTGAAAGCAAAGTTGCATTTTGCAGGAGATATAAAGGGTTTTGTATTTTGTGTGAGTGGTTTTGGGATTTGTGTTTAGAGTTTTGAGAAAACGAGGCATGCTTTAAAAAAATGTGCTTAAGCAATCGAGAAAAACTGTAAGCATTCTTTTTCACAGAGCCCATTTAATCCCAGGGAAAGGGAAAGATGGACATTACGTTTTATTAAGGCCCGGAGGACTCTGAGATGTCCGTTTGGACTAACTCAGGAGCGCATCATCTCGCTGGTGTCGGCACACTTGAAGAGAACAGGAGCCGGGAGGTGAGAACTGGTTCATGTAAGAAATGAGTGGCTGTGGGAGTGTGTGGTGCAGAGCTGACGTGTCCCATCTGGACCGTCGGCAATACCACCGCTCTCGAAATGAGCCTCCAATGCTAGCGGAAGAGAGTCACCGCAAAGCAACTTTCAAAAGGTGCTTCATTCTTTTATGCCCATGAAGTGTGTGTGTGTGTGTGTGTGGATGAGGCAACTGTTGTGGCACAAAGTGGATTCCTGCAGAAGTCTCATTGCGTGACTCATTCATGGAGCGTCAGCACTGCGTGGCCTTTTGTTGTTTTCCCCACTCCAACAAGAACCCACATGCCTCCGTCCCCCCACTGCTGCACTCACCCTACTGGCCCGTTCCGGTACTTGACATTTCGAGGCTAACAACAACTCTCTGAAGTCAACGGTGTGAAGTGCAGAGGACAATCGAACATCGACTCGTTCAAACCCCACTCCTGGTGCCGCTGAGTGACTGATGGCCGAGCGCCGACACTTCACTCCGCATCGCTTCACTCCAACAACGGCCCCGGCGCCCGGTGGGTGTTTGAGAGACAATGTCAGAGGGTTGATCAATCGTTTGGAGAACTGTGTGGAGAGTTGTGAACCCACATCTCAATCTGTGAGTCAGCGGAGGGATCTGTGGGAAGATGACTTCTTTATGTTATCTCTATTTGCTTTTGTACATGTGTGTCCCGTCTACTTCTATCAACTTGTTTCTGGTTCCACACTGAGGTGTCCTCACAACAATGACCCAGAATCACGGAGGTCCCTGAATCTCTCCCAAAACCCTGTTAGTTGACATATTGTTGCCATTTACCAGTTTCATTCGCCATATTTGAAGGCATAGAGAAGGGCGGGGTAATGATACTCACACTCGGACAATAATCAATAATACCAGTATTGGTTGGGTGTGTTTGTGGTCTTCTTGGAACACCATTGTTCCTACTTCTAAATATTAAAACCAATTGTTTGATGTTTTCAGACTGTATAGTCCCGAACTGTGTTTCTAAAAATGACTAAAAAATAATTATTGGTGTAGATCAAATATAAGTGTATGCACACTGCATTTTTTTTCATTTTCATCATCAAAAAATTGTTCGTGAAGGTAATATGTCCTCCTCTGATTTTGTATTGTGCATTCTTTCACACTTAGTATTAATGGATCCCTGTGGATGAATAATCCATCCGTCCACCCATCCATTCGTCTGTCCATCTGTCCATCCATGCATCTTTCCGTACATCCGTCCGTCCATCCATCTATCCTTCTATTCGTCCGTCCATCCGTCCATCCGTACATCTATTCATCCGTCCATCCATCCACACAGACGATGATGCAAACTCCATCCGTCAGTGAGGTGTGAGATGTGGTAAAGATCCAATGTGATAATCCTCTATCAGAGGCGCAGTGGTTAATGTATCTCTCACAGTCTAGAGGGAATACATTGTGTTGCTTCCTGTTGTACACACAGGTTCAAATCAAAAGAATATGTGGGTCAAAAGGGACACAATTCTGTCTGCACCAGAACCCCGTTCTGCTCCCAGCGCTGACCTCTCAGGTTTCAGCCGTCGGTAAAAGAGTTTGAAGGCCTCTAGTTGCTCAGCTGGGACCAATGAGCCTGAGACACAGATGCTCTCTCTCCAGGTTCTACACACGGGAGCTTTGAGTCGTGACTGTCAGAATGAGAATGAAATGAGCTTTCTTCATCCGTAGAGACAGAGTAAGGAGTTCACACATTTACTGATTTGCACTCTCTGGAGTAGAACGCCCCCTGTGGAGGTCCAACTGGGTCATAACCAGAGGACACTGGAGGGATTCTATAACCCATCAAGTGAAGGACACGGACGCTGGGGAGAGGGACATCTGGACCACCTCCCCTTACTGGTCTGATGCCACCGTGACCTGCACCCAGATAAGCGGCAGAACAGATGGATGCATTTGAATGTAATTGGGACTAACACGTGTAAAGATATAGCTTCAGCAGATGGAAATAAAGAGAGACTTCTGAAGTTACATTTTTAAGAAATCTTCTCAACTGACTCATGCAACACTCTTTTATCATCTTTTTCCTCCAGCTGTGGTTGATCTCCACAGCTGGTCCAGGGTTACTGCCCTCGGTTGCCATATTATTTCATAATTAATCTCATCATCTTGTGACTTCCCTTTTCGTCATACAATAGGAAGTTGATATTTGTTTATCATTGGCAGTTCATTTGGCTCGCACTGAAAAATATGTTATCTCCGACTTATCTCAACTTAACCTCATTATCCGCAGTGAGGCTTGTTTCGGCCGTATCTCTGGAAGTTATCAATATTTCCCTCACATCAGACGCCAGGCCACACGTATCCATTATCCCGAGTGAGCCGAAGGATCAACTCCATCAGAAGGTCACAGCGCCGCTCCTCTCAGCAGAGAGAAAAAGAACTAATCAAAACCCAAACTTAATGCGAGGCTATTTGTTTTCCAGCTTGTTTTCTCCAAAAAGTGACAGTTATATATGAAGATTTGTCAGACTTTGACAGTTTAATTTGAGTTTAGAATCTATTTCAAGATGAAGCTGAGGATATTGTTCTGCTCACACACACACACACACAGACAAATTTCTTTTCATTCGTACACCTTTTTGAGCAACTGAACTTTGCAAATGAACACCACCATGCAGGTCAGTGAACATCCAGGATGTCAACATTGATTTATAGTTTAAAACTGGTTGATATTCAGTCTGAATGTCTGAGACCTTTTTTCAACCGGCAATAAATGTGGTTATGACATCAACGTGTCACGAAACACCGGTGTGTTTGAAATGTTGGTGGTTTGAATTTAATTCTCCAAAGTCATAGTCCACTGTTCGGTGAAATGTCGTCTTCACAAAGACGTGATTTAATGTTTTTATATAAAATGTCATCAAGATCGACCACAAACAGATTCTCCCGGGACGTCGTATCACAGCGTTGAATGAGATGCATTCACACGCGTGTTTGTACGCACTCTACGGGACCGTGAACTCACATTTCATGGCAATCTTTCCCTTTGATTCTTATATTTATTAAAGTAACATTATGCAATAATTGTACCTTAAAATAACAGCTTGAAAAAAATTGTGCCGCTACAGTGACTTTTAATATGGCGATTTGCGCCTCCGCCATTGCCATCGGGGGTCTGTGGGGAAATAACTCCGCTATGTAGGATTCTGGGGCCGCCCGATCCGGGGCGGATGTACTTCGACCTGCTTTCTGGCAGTGATTACGCAATGTCATATAGTGCCGGTCCACGCTCGCAGCTCCAGTATAAGGGCGAAGCAAGCGAAGTCTCTTGTAATGAATTACACGTTCCAATGTAAATTATGAATATGTAGCTTTTTGGTGTTGTCAACAATATTGTATTCGATCACACGTACTCCACATTCAAACATTTAGAAAACAACGTATATAGGCTGAAAACGCGATCGGTATTTCATCTCAACTAAATGTTGTCATTCTTTTGGTTATGTTAGCATTCATCTCCGATATCACAATGAATAAAACTATGCAGTCATATTTATGTTAAATCTTTGAATATTCTTACCTTATCGGTTGACATCATTTCTTGGTTTCTGACTTCGTCTGGTCATCAATACAAGTGTATGCGAGGCTGCATCTATCGTAACTGGGTATTTACGACACTGAAGTAAACGTTAAATACCTCCAAAACTGAAGGGGGCGCTCCAAGGGAAAAACTCCATTATGGGGCTTTAACATGTCAGGAATTTATTGCACAATTTTCATCAGCACATTCCTAGAAACCTCACGCATTCTCACTGTGTGGTCCTAGTCCAGGTCGTGTCTGGAATTGATATTATATTTTGTTTTCCTTGGGATGTCATACAATCAATCATCTGAGGCATGACATAGTGGTGAGATTTAATTACTGTAAGTCTTTTAACCGTCGGCTTATTAATGTCCCTCGGTGATCGCTGCCACCAGCACGTGAACAACAGGAGTAAAACGTGTTGTAATCAAAGTAGGCCTACTGAGTGGCCAGCAGCCGGAGATATCACTGGGAAAAAACAAACAAATAAGAACATGCATAGCGTGTTAAGTGTGGAACAGAAGGTATTGCAAGAAGCAATTAATCAAAAAATTTAATATCATGGAACGATGAACCACGGGAGTGTTTATGCCAGAGTTAATGCTCCTTGTTGGATCCACTGAAGTGTCTTGTGCTGAAATTGAAATGTCTCAAATGCATTAACCATATGGAAGTGAGTTATCTATAGAGCCCAACAGAGTGTTTGCACCGGGCTGTAAACATGGTTGTTCACGGTCAATGGGGACCGACGGACTTGTGGAGCCGGCCTGTGGTGACCACTGACGGGGTTTTTGCCCCTTCCTCATTGGCTTTTTCCTTTGGGTGCCGGTAGGCGCGGGTATGTACACCGACGATGTGTCCAGGCGATGGTGGCGCCACATGTGAAATCCCTCATGGGTTTGACATGCGTGTTTTGTCGTTTATTTTAGAGGAACGGTTGCAACCTTTCATTTGTATCTCTTTATTGCACGTTACTAACTCTGCTTCCTCCCCGGAGTCCATTTGACTTCACGTCTCATAGGGTCATCGGACCCTATGAGACGCCATAGATCCTATTCCTATCTGCCTGATGGATCATCGAGGTCTGGATCGTGAAATGTGCCTACTACCAACTATGCCATGGCCCTGTTGAGACTCCGCCCACTCCTCCTCTCTACCTCCATCTGCCTGATGGATCGTGGAGGTCTCCATCGTGGAATATGCCTACTACCAACTATTCATACACTCTGTCATATTCATTGTGTTGTTACTGTGTTTTAATTTGTGTATAATGATTCCTTCTGGTCACATGACATCTATTGTTCTGTCCATCCTGGAGAGGGATCCTCCTCTGTTGCTCTCTTGAAGGTTTCTTCACTTTTTTCCCCCGTAAAGGGTTGTTTGGGAGTTTTTCCTGATCCGCTGTGAGGTCAAAGGTCAGGGATGTCTATGTGTGCAGATTGTAAAGCACTCTGAGACAAATTTGAAATTTGTGAAAATGGGCTATACAAATAAACTGAATTGAATTGAATTTTGTCGAGAAAGGTCTCTCATATCTCACAAGAAGGCTCATGAACTCTCGTTTGGCTCTCTCCGAAGGCGGTCACATTTCTCTCTCCCTCTCCCCCCCATGACCTTCCCTGCTTGGCTCCTATCGTCATGTCTTGTCTTGTCTTATACTTGAGAGACTCTCTCCGCATCGCTCTTCGAACTAAAAACCATGGATTTGATCAACTGGACTCTCAACGCAATTGACACCATCTTCTCGACGAGAAGCTCGGGTTCGGGGAACCTGCCCGTCCTGCCGGGACGTTGGCAGCTGGTTACACGATGGACGCGTGGGAGCGTTGGCGTGTCGTGTTCCTAGCGGCCCTTTCCGTGGAGGACGTAGAAGACATCTACCTATTCGGAACTATGATTACAGGATTTCTGCTGTTTGGATTTGGCGCTGCCCTGGCTTATCGGAAAATTAAGGAAACGGTGACAGCTGTTAAAAGCCCCCTAAGGCTGCCAGAATGCGCTGGGTAGAGTTGTTGGCACTCAGACTGCGGCATTAAACCGCCAGAATGATAACATCGTGGAGAAGCTGACGGCTCTGCAAATGAATTGGATCGATTTGAAAACCTATTGGAAAATGGGATGAAAATGGAGGGATAGTAGTTGCGCAAATTGAATGCATCTACTGGAAAACCAAACAATCCCAATCTGATCTGCTTTCGGCTCCCCCAACCAGAACGGGCCTTGGCCGAGGCCGTTACTGGAACAACAACTCCCCTGAAGATCGCTGAAGTGAGAATCTCTCTCATTCCCTTCCCCCGATCCACAGACACCTGTGGTTGTTGTCTCCCCAGGACCTTTCAAGGCTATCTCCATGGCAACGACCATCTTGCGGACTGAGAACTCTGTCTGTTGTGGCCTGGGGGAGGACGACATACCAGGCCACTCACACACAAACTTTCAACACAATACCTTCACCCCCATCCCACGCCTCCGCCTGCTTCGTCCCCCCAGTGTGACGGGGTCTGTGACTGGCGCCGTAATGGCTGCTGGACCGGCTGGCTGCTTGTCTGTGCTGGTTACCTTCTGCCCCCCAATGGCTGGGCTTAGATCACCCAGTCTTTGGCTTACCTCCCCCCCCCCTCCTCCATGTTGCAAGTCATGTTTAAAATGTATGTGCTTATGTGCTCTCTCTCCTCATGTTATGCTGTAATCTTCATCCTTTCTTGCCATTTCGTTGCCTCTGTACCTGTACTCTAGCAATGACAATAAATTGAATCCAATCCAATCCAATGTCTAGTTATATCATACCGAGTTCTCAACTCAAGCTGGAAAATGAACTTCACGACGCCCCGTTGTGAAATATCTGGTGAGCTTATTATACCCACGAAGGATATCAACAGGTGTTAGCCTCATTTAAATAATCCGCTCATCGTTAAATGGAAAACGTTGAAGTGTACTCTGTGAATGTGTCTGCATGAAGAGTTGGTAACTTGACCACATGTATCATTTTGGCATTAATAAATCATAGCCACATAATTTGCTGACAGTATAATTATAGTAAAAATGATTACAGCACACGCTCATTTGACAATGTCTTATATCACGTGACATGCAAAGCAAGTATCACGGTTCACGGGAAAGGTTCTACTCGGTACGTTTAAAAAGATCCTCGTACTAATTTTCTGTTCTAGTAAATAATTGAACATCTTACTTTTTATTCAGCATCTTCTTGGCTGTTTTAATTGAAACAGAAATGTAATGTTTGATAGGATAGTTCCCACCAGGGAGTTTCTGCTTCTGTTGGCGCTGTGTGACTCCCAACAACCGACGTGCTCTGGTTTCATTCCATGCAAAGCAAGTATCACGGTTCACGGAAAAGGTTCTTTAAAAAGATCCTCGTACTAATCTTCTGTTCTAGTAAATATTTAAACATCTTGCTTTTTAGTTAGCATCTTCTTGGCTGTTATAACTGAAATATACATTGGATGTTTGAAAGAACGGTTCCCACCAGGGAGTTTCTGAGTGTCTTCCAACAACCGACGTGCTTTGGTTTCACAGCATCAACGTAAACGCTCTCATATATTTTTGCTTCTTTGAGTCCCTTTTGCTGCCGGATGCCTCATCAGAAGGTAGAGGAGCGAACTCCTCTCGGTCTCTGGACCGCCGTCCGGTCGGAACACATGGCCTCACATCGTATCTGTTCATCTCTGAGCCCAAACCTCCGTGGCTCCCCCGCTCGCTTCACCTCCTGCTCCTTCCTTCCTAATCCTCCTTCTCCCCCTCCTCCTCCGTTGAACTCCCTCCCGCGGTTCCAACAGCTCCATCACCTCTCTCTCTCTCCTCACCTCCCCCATCCGTCTGCTAATTGGATGAGCTGTCACAGTTGTGAGGATGATTAAATTCCCAGTGCACAGAGCTCCCGTTGGTGTAAGTAAAAGTGTATTAGTGTAAACCGATCTACGGTCGCTGCACCTGCACGAAGAGTTCCTCAGGACATCTTCACTTGATGCAACCGGACATGATGGGACATTTAGAAAAGAAATGCGATCATGGTTTGAACTCTATAGGCTCTGAATTATCAAGAGATTTTAAGAACAAAATATACAGAATATCAAGGTCAAATCGAGCCAGTCGATGCGAAGCGTCCTTCAAAACCACTCCAGTTGATATTGCATCTTGAATTAATTGAACTAATAGATTAATCTGTCCTTCTATACACATGACATCTATTGTTCTGTCCATCCTGGAGAGGGATCCTCCTCTGTTCTCTCCTGAAGGTTTCTTCCCTCTTTTCCCCCTGAAGGGTTATTTGGGAGTTTTTCCTGATCCGATGTGAGGTCAAAGGTCAGGGATGTCTATGTGTACAGATTGTAAAGCACTCCGAGACAAATTTGTAATTTGTGAAATTGGGTTATACAAATAAACTGAATTGAATTGAATTAATAACACTTGAGACCGAGGTCCATGCCCACCCACAGGAACAACATTTGCATTCGCCAATAGCACATGGGTAAATAACATGAACTCGTTGTTAGTTAAATAAAGGCACTTGGGCAAATCAAGCACTCGTTGAGATGCGTGGACACTGAACAGAGTCGCCCTCTATTCATCCCCAACACCTCGCCTTTAAAAAACACCTTTCTGATGGAAATCAGCGTCGCCCCCGGGTCACACGCCCTCTGCTTCCATTCATGCTTTGTAAACGGCCTTCTTTGAGCCGTCGGAACAGGCTATATTATGTCATGTCGCAGCGTTACATAATAAACGAGGCACGGGGTGTGAGTGTGGCCAAAGTCAATAAAACAACAACGTTACTGTGTATTTACAGGGGTAAATAAGAAAAATTCAATGTGCACTTTACGTGATTGGAAATATATTAAAAAGCAGTAATGTGATCAAATGCCCAGGCTGATAGTGTAATAACGTTTCATCGATATACTGTGCGGCTGCGTTTGAGTCAAAAGTTTGTCGGAAGCTTTTAACGTCAGCTTTGCTCATTCTCCAAACCTTCTTCAAGATGAGTCGAGGCAGAAGAGACTTCAAAAAGAGCCTTGAGGACTCAGGTGGAGCAGACGTCTCACAGATCTTCTGTTTTCCATCATCGCCATCTTCTGCAGCTTTGGTCTTCTTCTGATGGCTTCACTGGAACATCTGGTCTCATGGACCAATCAACGTGGGCGGCTTCATTTCCACAATGATAAAAGATTTTTGTTTCATGGGAAATTGACCTGATCATAAGCACCTCTGATCATCTGTTGGCAATTTCAATGTTCAATTTCCAAACATGAAGTCAGGAGAGGTTCGTGTTTTCAATGGCCTAACCCAATACTGACAGGATACATACAAAATAAATAAGGCAACAAAAAAATTACTACCTGCACATTTGTATTATAACATCAGTCAAGCTCTCACTATTATTGAGTTACAATGGAGTTATTACGACTATCAATGGAGTCCTTACGACTATCGATGGCGTTATTACGACTATCGATGGCGTTAATACGACTATCAATGGAGTCCTTACGACTATCAATGGAGTCCTTACGACTATCGATGGAGTCCTTACGACTATCGATGGCGTTATTACGACTATCAATGGAGTCCTTACGACTATCGATGGCGTTATTACGACTATCGATGGCGTTATTACGACTATCAATGGCGTCATTACGACTATCGATGGCGTTATTACGACTATCAATGGAGTCCTTACGACTATCGATGGCTTCATTAAGACTATCGATGGCGTTATTACGACTATCAATGGCGTCATTACGACTATCGATGGCGTTATTACGACTATCGATGGCGTCATTACGACTATCGATGGCTTCATTAAGACTATCGATGGCATCATTACGACAATCGATGGCGTCATTACGACTATCGATGGCTTCATTAAGACTATCGATGGCGTCATTACGACAATCGATGGCGTCATTACGACTATCGATGGCTTCATTAAGACTATCGATGGCGTCATTAAGACTATCGATGGCGTCATTACGACTATCGATGGTGTCATTAAGACTATCGATGGCGTCATTACGACTATCGATGGCGTCATTACGACTATCGATGGCGTCATTACGACTATCGATGGCGTCATTAAGACTATCGATGGCGTCATTAAGACTATCGATGGCGTCATTACGACTATCGATGGTGTCATTAAGACTATCGATGGCGTCATTACGACTATCGATGGCGTCATTACGACTATCGATGGCGTCATTCCGACTATCGATGGCTTCATTCCGACAATCGATGGCGTCATTCCGACTATCGATGGTGTCATTAAGACTATCGATGGCGTCATTACGACTATCGATGGCGTCATTCCGACTATCGATGGCTTCATTCCGACAATCGATGGCGTCATTAAGACTATCGATGGCGTCATTAAGACTATCGATGGCGTCATTACGACTATCGATGGCGTCATTCCGACTATCGATGGTGTCATTAAGACTATCGATGGCGTCATTACGACTATCGATGGCGTTATTACGACAATCGATGGCGTCATTCCGACAATCGATGGCGTCATTCCGACTATCGATGGCGTCATTGACTATCGATGGCGTCATTAAGACTATCGATGGAGTCATTCCGAATATCGATGGCGTCATTACGACTCGATGGCGTTATTACGACTATCGATGGCTTCATTCCGACAATCGATGGCGTCATTCCGACTATCGATGGCGTCATTGACTATCGATGGAGTCATTCCGAATATCGATGGCGTCATTACGACTCGATGGCGTTATTACGACTATCGATGGCGTCATTACAACTATCAATGACATCATTAAGACTATCGATGGCGTCATTACGACTATCGATGGCGTTATTACGACTATCGATGGCATCACTGCTGCTACAGAAACTATAGAAACACTCTGGACTTTAATCAGAGACATCTCGTGAGGACCACCCGACCAATCACTTAGGACCAGGCCTGATGGCTTTAGTAGGCTCTACATGTGCCTGTTTGGAACCCACACTTTACTCTGCTGTAACTGAATCACCAACTAATAAAGAACACACGTGAATGCACCACGAGCGGTAACGTCTCCTCCATCAGAGGCCCGTGAGGCCCGTCAGCTCACCTGCCGGGTTACTCAATGACTTCAGAGTGACCACATCAAGGTGGACACCGTCCGGTGACGCACAACGTTTACAGCTCGCGCAAACAGAGGGCCATGTAACTTCCACGTGAGCGCCAGGAAGTAATCCCACTACTGGAGCGGCGGGTATATATAGAGAGGTTCACGCGGGTACAAGCGCGGAGCTCTCTGGACGAGGAGAACGCACGAGACGAAGAGAAGCTGCTTGCTGCAGGGGCTGAGCGCGCGCGCAGTTTCTTTTTTTGGGGGATCCCGGCACTTCGTTTTTTTCTTCTTTTCTTTTTACGCACGAGCGCGCGCTATGGACTACTGTTGAGCTTCGTGGGAGAGAAGCAGTGCGCGCACAGACCAGCTGCAGCTCGAGCCCCGGCCCTCTCAGCTCGAGCCCCGGCCCTCTCGGTGCGTCTCCAGGTCTCCATGAGGAAGCTGCTGCTGCTGCCCGCCCTCGTGGCGCTGCTCGCCGCCGCGCAGGTGTTCTGCGAGGAGAAGGAGCCCAAAGAGGAGGCGGACTACTGGACCAACACCAACGAGATACAGGTAACACTCGATACTTCTTCACCGGCAGCTAGTACTTCTAAGTAAGATTTATTCATTATATATATCAAAATAAAAAAAATTGTTATGACTTTTTCATCTGCAGCTTATACTTCTAAGTAACATTTTTTAAATATTATATATATATATAAATAAATATCACCAATGCGATACAGCTACTCTTTCTTTTTTTAATTACTTTTTCTTTTGCAACTAATACTTCGAAGTAAATATATCAAAATAAATACAAATCAAAATCACCAACGAGATACAGGTAATTCTCTTTTTTTATTACTTTTTCTTTTGCAGCTAATAGTTCTAAGTGAAACATTTTTTAATAATATAAATAAATATATATATTTTTTAATTTGACAAATTAACAAGACAGGACTTTAAGGATACAATACAAAGGGAAGGGAGGAAGAAAAAGGTAAAAAAATAAAAAACAGACCATAAAATAAATACAAATAATTAGAAAAACCACATTAAACATCAGCAGTGTGACATCAGTACATTTGGGTTCTGTCATTAAATGCAGTCAGCACCGGTACCAGAGTGTGTTTCATCTGGCTGCAAGATGTTGATTCATATTGTAGAATTAGATGAATTACAATATTGCTTTGAGTAAATTGGGATTTAATAATTTGCAATAACTTCACACTGGTTATTAAAGAATACGCCCTGTGGTCCTTCTTGTCTGGAGAGTATGAATATTAATGTGTTCTTTAACCACCTGGGGAAACAAGCTGTAGATGTGTTTGTTTTTCACTTAACGGAGGTGAAGTCATCAATAATGATGTTTACAGATAATCAGAGTTATTGGTTTTTATCATCTTTTACTCATTCGTTGCTCTCTCTCCATCATGATGAGTGGAATATGATGAAGACTTCTCTACCTCTATTCGTTGAAGCAGTTGTGTGACCAGTTTGAGTTTAGAAAAACAACAACAACAACAATCCGTGTGAGGTGTAGCTCCTCTGTGTTCTCCGTGCAGATTCAATAACATTCCAAAAAGAGAAATACATCAACTGTATTAGTGTGATAAACAATCTTCTCCTCTTCCTCCGGGAGGACAGACCTCCGTCATGAAGATGGAGGCCGTCCCCTAAGTGCTCGCTCGTGGGAGCCGGGTCCCAAAGCTGTGACATTGCGGGCTGGCAGCGAGCCGAGCGGCTCCATCGGCAGCCTGAGCGCCGCCGTAACTCACTGTCCCTGAACGCCACATTAGTGGCTAATGCGCGCTGTGGAAATATATATCCCGAAACTCTTAATGGAAGTTCAAAACTCCAGCTGTTTATGGATGTGTGTGTGTGTGTGGGGGGGGAGGGGTGAAGGGGGGTATATATGATGTCACATTAAGATGCATTCAGGAACAGTTCAAATACATGTTCACTGCTTCTGTCGTCCTCAAAATGCATCCAACATGCTGCTCTACACGCAGTAACACTGGTTCAACCCCCCCACACACACAGGATGGCTGGCAGGCCAACGACCCGCTGAGAGAGATCCTCCTGAGGATGACGAGGAAGCCGCGGCCGCACCAGTTCATCGGGCTGATGGGGAAGCGCTCCATGGGTACGCCTCGCTCGCCCGCCGCTCGCTCCTCTCTTTCCCTCTACACCTGTTAACGTGCCTCTCTCTCTCTCTCTTTCCTCCCACAGCAAACCCACAGATCACCCGCAAGAGTAAGTAAAGCGTCGCATTCAGGCGTCATTTCATCCGCCCCCCGATTTGTATGGGTTATGAAAATACTGTGTGGATTTTTTTCCTTTTTTTAATACTGAGGTGGTAAGTCCCCCTCAGCCCCGACACTAAAAAAATAAAGTTAAGCGTGTTATTATTCAAATAAAATCTTAGTGCTTTTATTTTGTTGACTGAAAAATGATCACAACTAAGACATGCGAAGACAAAAAAAATACTTACAAAGATATCTCCTCCACGTGTAAATGTGTGATTGCTGATACTTTATATATACTATATATTATATGTATATATATGCTTGGTGAAATAGAAAATGAGTGAGCCAAAAAGCAGGGAGGGGGGGGGGGGAAGAGCCTTTCATATTTCACTCACAATAGTACAAATTAAATATGTATATTTTTCCGCCCATGGTTAAGACGGAGTGGGCTGATGGGAGAGTTTTAATTCACTGAACGGCGACCACAGAGACGTCCGTGTGGGACGAAGAGGGACGAGATAAGGGAGGAGGAGGGGATTTCCTCTTCTTTCTGTTGTCTGAATGAGTCTCTCCCTGTGAACACAGCGGCGGCTTGAAGGAGCAGCTCCTGCTGGAAGGAGCAGCTCCTGCAGGCCGTCACTCATCATGAGGAGATCACTGCCCCACAGACGTCCCAGAATCCAATTGGATTGTTTACGCTTGTGACGGATAAATGGGAGGACGCACTTTACCCCTGACCTTCACTCCTCCGAGTGGCGGGGGAATACTTTATAGATTTACCGCTAACTCATCAGTCTAATGCAGATATTGATGTGTGTGTGATGTCAGGTTCTCCCCTCAGGCTCTCAGTAAATGTAAAGCACCTCAATCCAATACCCCCCCCCCTCCCCCGATCATATTAGTCCATTACTGTGATTGACAGGATGCAGCTGTCCGTCACATTTAGAGCAGACGATTCACTACAATAGGGATCCACATTTTAAAACACTTCAACATGGCTAAGAAACATAATTTTATTGCATCACTCTTTTTTTCTCCTGTATTTTCTAAAAGCAGACTGCATTTTTCACTTTTCAAAGTAAAAACACTCCTTTAGTCCACAAGCGATGCTCAACAAGGTCGAAAGGTCACACAGGCTTTCTAACCTGAGGGCTGAGGTTCACGACCATCGGACTAGAGGCTTTAAAAAGAAGAGATGACTCAGATTTAAGAGGATTTACAGCGATATGAAGGCACCTGAGAACTGATGAACGCGATGGTGGAACCTTCTAGAAGCCGATGAGATCGACATCAGTGATCAGGCGACCTGACGATACGGAACGCTTTGACGGGTTTCTAATCCAATGCTCTTATTTTGAAGGGCATAAAGTCAACTCCTTCGTTGGACTGATGGGGAAGAGGAGCCAAGAGGAGCCGGGTGAGTCCCACGCGGCGCCGCGGCGTCCTCCTGGGGGGGCGGCGCGGCGCTGACGAGCTTCCTCCCTCTGCAGGCTCGTACGAGTGGAACACGATACGGACGTACGACAGGCGCCGCTAAGCTCCACCTCTTCGCCGGCCCGCTCCTCCATCGAGCCATTCCTCATCCGTGGGAGGGGGGCACCTCCCCCCCCTCGAACCGTGTAAAGCTGTTAGTCGAGTGAATAGGATTCTGTTTCCACATTGTCGTGACGTAGCTGTGTGTGTGTGTGTGGGGGGGGGGGGGGGGGGGCTCGTTATCGATGTTAGTGGCTTTCTGTGAGCGTTTTTTTCACCATCTGCCATGCTGCAAAAGACTCGATGTTGTTGTGGACCATCAAAGCAAGGCGCGGCCCCCGGGGACCTCATCGCCGGTTGTCGTTCTCGTGGCCCGGCGGCATCGTCTTGGCTTTCCCGTGGCTTCTTGAAGTTCTCAGCCGGGTACCTGTGTGTTACGCTGCAACCAATATTAAAATTATTTTCTTTACTGGTTCAACTTTCAACTTGTGAATTCCTTGAGAAAAGAAGAGAAATTTTCTTTTTGTCCAGCGCGAGTTCGGAGGTGAGGTAGGGGCGCCGTCTGGTGGCCGACAGAGGCACGACACGAGGGCCGCCCCGCCCCTCCCTCACGCCCACAGCCCTTGAGCAATGGGGGGGGGGGGGGTTAAAATCATCATTTCACTCATGGTCTAAAAATTATTTCATTTTTTGACAAATTAGTAACACACTGATGTCCTCCGTCCATACATCGCCCAACACACACACACACACATCCCAAATACCCAGAGCAGAACACGCAGCGCTGACAGTGTAACGGACCCCCGCCCCCCGTGGAACCGGAGAACCACCTCGCACACATGTAGTCATCAACCAGCCAGCAGCCCTTTGTGGTAGCACATATTTATTATATATATTTAGATCAATTTAAACATATATTAAAATATATATCCATATTTATTTATATACATATTTATATATATAAATGTGACCAATGATGGTGGGTGGCTCAAGGCACTGTATATATTTAAATATATATATTTATATATATGTTAAATATATATATTTATTTATATACATGATAGTGGTTCGGTGACTCAAGGCACTGCTCGGTCCATAGAGCCCATCTTAATGGTGACGGGCTGTTTACGGTGATGGATCACATCTCAATCAGGTTTCACGTCTGCTCAGAAGGAACGACATAGAACTCATGATTCACTGTGTGCTATAATAATAATAAAAGATACCACATCTGATGTAAATGGGTTAAAACATGATTAAACACATATAAACCTGACTAAGGAGCCACAGCCTGTGTTCTGGTCTCTGGCTGCAAGACAACAGGCATGTGTTAAAGATGCCTTCTCTCTCCTGACCACCAGGGGGCGACTCCTCTGGTTGTATCGAAGTATATATAGTGACTCTACTTCTATCTTGATGTATTCCCTCAGTAAAGTACATGATGGTCATTTAGAGTCCCACAGACCATGAAGCAGGGGACGCTTTAGGGGCGGGGCTTAAGGTGATGGACCAAGATGGCAACAGACAAAATTCATTAACGTAGTAAAATGTACCAAACTGCCTCATGAAGCCGAGTCAGTTCCAGTCGGCTGTGTGAGTCGTACTAACGCCCGAACGGCTCGGCCTTCACTTGGGCTGCAACGCTCCGAGGTCACCGCGTTGCAGACTGACCCCCGCGGCGGCTCGGGCCGATCACTGCTCTGCGTCGGGCTGGTAGATGGCCAGCGTGCGGGCCGACGGGTCGCTGGCGTCGGTCCAGCGGGGCATCCAGTAGTGGGTCAGCCACTGGGCCTGGCCCGGGTAGCGCGCCTCAAACACCTGCCGGAAGTAGTACGCCTCCTTGGTGAGCGGCGGGTTGTGAGGGAACGCCGCCGAGGCCGCCGCCAGCTGGACGTCGGTCACCTGAGAGACAGAGCGCAGGTCAGAGGTCAGAGAGGACAAGCTCCGAGGAGGACACACGAGGACGACACGGCGTCCACAGGAGGGCGAGATAAACAGAGGACACCTGGCATGCTGCCAGGTCCCTGGTCCAGGTCACTGTCCAGGTCACTGGTCAGGTCACTGGTCAGGTCACTGGTCCAGGTCACTGTCCAGGTCACTGTCCAGGTCACTGTCCAGGTCACTGTCCAGGTCACTGTCCAGGTCACTGTCCAGGTCACTGGTCCAGGTCACTGGTCCAGGTCACTGGTCCAGGTCACTGTCCAGGTCACTGGTTCAGGTCACTGGTCCAGGTCACTGGTCCAGGTCACTGGTCCAGGTCACTGGTCCAGGTCACTGGTCCAGGTCACTGGTCCAGGTCACTGGTCCAGGTCACTGGTTCAGGTCACTGGTCCAGGTCACTGGTCCAGGTCACTGGTCCAGGTCACTTGTCCAGGTCACTTGTCCAGGTCACTGTCCAGGTCACTGTCCAGGTCACTGTCCAGGTCACTGGTCCAGGTCACTGGTCCAGGTCACTGGTCCAGGTCACTGGTCCAGGTCACTGGTCCAGGTCACTGGTCCAGGTCCCTGTCCAGGTCCCTGTTCCCTTTCTCCAATCCCAAATGAAAAAGGTTCTTTATCTCGGGCGAGAACCGAGAGGAAGAAGGAGGAGAACCGTTGCTATATTTCTTATCTCAACTCATTGACCCGAGGAGGCCGTGAGCTGCTGTCAGGCGGCTGGACGCCCGCTGAAATATTTAAATATAAGATGTAAGACCTCAGTCTTTAAATGCATCAACACACGTTACACAGACCTACATCTGGTTGATGTTCCTCCTGTATTGTTGGTCACCTCTACAGCTGTGAAGCCTCTGGCGCCCCCTGGTGGTCATCAGTAAACACACAGGGTCCTGGAGCCATCGACGGTCCTCAGGATTAATTATCGACACGATACAACGAGGACGTGAAGTTGTAGTCCCAGATTGATACGTGTTGTTTAAATAGGCTTTATTATTATTATTATTGAAACCTTTATTGCTCAACATGAGACGAACAGGATTTGAGACTAAACTGAAAGCCGACAGCCAGGCGATTCCCAGCATGCATTGGATCTCGCAGTCGGTGAAGTTGACGTGCGGCGCGTGGCCGGACACTCATTTACCCAGCATGCATCGTGGCCAGCGAGGGATGCAAGGGACGTTTAAGGTGAACAATGGCCGCCGCTCTCAGGTATGAAGACGTTTTATTGGTGAGCCGTTTATTGGCCACGCCCCCGAGGCACGAAGGCCTTCAACCTCACCCCGACGTGAAGGGACCCTGAACTCACCTTGGCCTCCAGGTGCTCCTGCAGGCACTCGTACCACGACTTCTTCACGGACATCATGCCGTCACTGAACGCCTCTTTGCGCCTCCACAGGATCTCCTGGGGGATCAGGCCCAGACCCTCGAAGGAGGCCCTGAGGAGGTGCTTCTCCACGCCGCGCTGCACAGGACAACACGGTTACACACACACACACACACACAGACAGAGACACACACACAAACACAGACACCCAGAGACACACACACACATACACCCAGAGACACACCCACTTTCGCGCACACACACAAACACACTTGCGCGCACACACACACATCGAGACACACACACACAAACACAGAGACAGACAGACACACACACACACATATGCGCGCACGCATACACACATCGAGACACACACTCACACACACACAGAGACAGACAGACACACACTTGCACACACACACATATGCGCACACGCATACACACATCGAGACACACACTTACACACACCCACCCAGAGACAGACACACACCCACCTTGGGGGTCCTCATGTCCTCGGGCAGAGACAGGTAGTACGCGGTGAACCGGTGGTCCAGGAACGGAACCCGGAGCTCCAGACTGGAGGAGGTCAGGGGAGACGGAAGAATACAGAACATATATATATACACATATATATATATGTGTATATATACACACACATATATATATATATATACACACACACATATTTATATATATATACTTACACACACACATAACCACATAAGTCATGAGTGGAAGGAGTGTGAGATATTTGGGTAAACACTGAACTCGTGTGGAGATGATCAATGACCTCATTAGTTCGACTACTTTTGAATTGATAAACTTCTTGATCATAAGTATGACCTCATCGTTGTGGATTCATTCCTCAGACATCAGGATCTCATTCATCACGTTCTGCTGTGATCACATACCTGCAAACTCATGAGGGGTGAAAAAGGTGACAACGGGGGGGGGGGGGGGGGTGCAGGTGACTTTTTTTTTTTTTCACCACACCACATCCACGTTGTTTGAAGCCTCAAAGCTTTTAGAACCACAACTACAGTCATTTTATTGTTCTGACCACAAATCTAAATAATGATAATAAACTGTTTAAGAACAAAAGGTCCTCCGCTCTGACTCAGCCCTATAATGATAGTAATAACAAATATACATTGTCATGATATATAATATGGTTAAAGTCATTCATGAACCAACTTCCTTTTGTTTGCCTGAACAGTCCTCATGGACTTCTCCCTGAATCTGTTCTGTCTCTCCGTTTGTCACGATACTCACATTATAACTTCTGTACATATTACATACCTGCCATAAATGTCATACCAGAATTCAAAACCATAAAAACAATATGGTACCATAAATACGAGACTGGTATATTTATCTATAATAGTAATAAATAAAACATCTGTATGGTTCACTTTTTACCAACTTTTTGAACACTTAACAAATGACAGTAATATTAGTATTAATACAGTCAGATATGAATGAAACTACATGGTTCCATCATAGCATTGATGATACACTATGAGGCCGTTAGTCTCTGACCAGATGATACACAGTTCATCAGGATGAGCAGCTGGAGAGTTACACAACTTTACAGACTGAAACATTTCACTTCTGGCATCTTTTTATTTTTTAAGCCGAAGTCTCTAAGCTCCGCCACTTCTCTCGCTGTGAGCGGCGCAGCGCAGTGTGCGCAGACAGCTCGACACGGAGCAGTGTGTGCGCTCTGATCGCTCTCTTAATGAAGTATCGATACTAAAAATATGCTAAATCACATCGTGTTTAACGTACGGGTCCTTTGTTAGCATCGCTACACCGTGCAGCGTGACAAGAGTAGATGTAGCGGACTAACATTCAAGCTAACCTGAACCCCCAAACGATGTGGACATCTGAACGCTGATTGGCCGAGACGCGACACGTCCCATCAAAGATGTTCTATTGCGAAGAGCAACACTTCACACTTTTCTCCGCGTCTCACTGCAATCTCAACGGCAGCGGGCCAGGTGACCCCCCCCCAAAACAAAAACTCTTCGGATCTCCACGATTCACGTGGACGACCTATTCTGAGTTCAAAACGGTGAATTTCACCGAAAGGTGACAAGTTTGCAGGTATGGATCATCAGGTGAGACTCATTCTGCTGAACGCCTCATGAATCATTTAGACAGGATTTAAAACCTTCCGTCACCAGCTGCTGCTCTCCGGCTAACGACCACACTGTGTGTGTGTGTGTCTCTCTGTGAACACAGCCTCGACCAGAGAGGAGGACACACTGTGTGTGTGTGTGTGTGTGTGTGCGTGTGTATATGTCCGTGTGTGTATGTGTCTGTATGTGCGTGTGCATGTGTGTGTGTATGTGTGTATGTCCGTGTGTGTATGTGTCTGTGTGTATGTGTCTGTACGTGCGTGTGCATGTATGTGTGCATGTATGTCCGTGTGTTTATGTGTCTGTATGTGCGTGTGCATGTATGTGTGTGTGTGTATGTGCGTGTATGTCCGTGTGTGTATGTGTATGTGTCTGTACGTGCGTGTGTATGTGTGTATGTGCGTGTATGTCCGTGTGTGTATGTGTCTGTGTGTGTATGTGTCTGTACGTGCGTGTGCATGTATGTGTGTGTGTGTGTGTGTGTTACCCGTGTGCAGCGGTGGTGCGGTCGGCCCGCAGCACGTCGAACAGGTAGAGCTCCTTCAGCAGCCGGACGCTGTCCTCCGCGGCCGCTTCGGGCGTCGGCGCCTGGAGGAGGAACGCAACGAGTCAGCAGCTCCATGTGCACGCCCGTCGCCATGGCAATGCAACACGCCATTCATCCAGGTCTACAGTGAGGAGGACCGCGTGGGGGAGTCACTGAACCTCCAGCTTCAATAGACACCAATAGACACCACGCGTTGCACCTCAACCCGCAAATACAGGACCAATGGAGTCAGAAAAGACACTGCTACACCCTGTTCCTCCACTAGAGGGCAGCAAACACTAGATGTCCAGCCGCTGCTCGTCTCAAGGCCTCCGGGAGGTCAGCGGGTCACTTGCCTGGTGGAAGTAAAGGTAGCCCTGAGTCAGCTCGTCAGCGCCCTCTCCAGAGAAGATCACCACACTTTCAGACTTCTCCTTGATGTACTTGGAGATCAGGTACATGCCTACAGCAGGAAACAGGAAGTAGAAGCGCTCGCTCACAAGGACATGGCGGACGGCGTAAACCTCCCAAAACAAACCACACGCCCCCGCGGGTATGAGTGATGTGCATGAGAGACGGCTACACTGACGGAGGCCTGATGGTCATCATTCAACACGAATAGCAGATGCTCGTTTCCACCAAAACGGAACAATAAATGATGGCAGAGTCAACTTTAACTGTTAGAATAACAAATGACCACATTAAAAAATATATATGGTCACATCTTTAAATTACATGCATTATAAAACGTGAGTTAAAAGAAGTGTTCTTCCTTTGTTTGCTCGTGTGTGATGTGATCTCGGCTCCTTTCGGTCACACGTTGATGGCTGCAGTCGTTCCTTATGCAACGTCGATAATGTTTTAACAAAAGTGACAATCAAAGATAGTTTATGCAGAAGGAATGAAGGTATGGGAGAACAGATGAGTCCTCCTACCAGAGGTATTACTCATTTCTACATAATTATGGTTTCAACACAAACATGCAATAAATCAGATTATACACACATTATTCAGACCTTTAGCAGAGCAAACTAAGAGCAGTGAAAGTATTTATATAAATATACATTTAAATATATTTAAATGTATATATATATTTAAATGTATATGTATATATAAATATACATTTAAATGTATATATATATATAAATGTAGATATTTATGTTTCTACATTTAAATATACATATTTAAATGTATATATATAAATATATATTTAAATGTAGATATTTATAAATGTATATATATAAATATATATGGTTTCTTCCCTTTTTTCCCCCGCGTTTTTTTCTATTTATTGGGAGTTTTTCCTGATCCGATGTGAGGTCAAAGGTCAGGGATGTCTATGTGTACAGATTGTACAGCCGTCTGAGGCAAATTTGTATTTTGTGATAATGTGCTATACAAAATAAACTGAATTGAATATATATATAAAGATATAAATATATAGATATAAATATACATACAGACATATATATACATGAAGAAGATCCTCACCAACAGAGGCGCGTACAGTGGTGATGTCATAGGTCTCCAGGTGGTAGATGACTTCCTCCACAACTTTGATTCCTTCTTCTGCAGTGAAGTTCACTTCGTGGTGTTCGCTGCCGATGTGAGCGGCAACCTGACGGAGGACCCACACACACCAAGTAAACACACCGGACCCACTTCACAATAACTCATGGTACATTGAAGATAGAAATATAAACAATTCAATGGTAATTAAAATAGGTTAAATTAGTAATGGTATTAAATACGTTAGTAAAACTTATTATAATATTATATATTCTAAAGTATTTGTTAAGGATACACAGACTGTGTGCATGATTTGTAATGTGTGATTATAATACAAAACAAACTGAATTGAATTGATAGATCGTTTTAATCCTTCTATAATCATTATTTGGATGCTTTATGAAGTTGAAACTGATTATCAGAACCCATTTTGTTCCCGGTGCTCAATGTCAAATTCAGAGGACATCCATTGCCTCCACATGGCTCTCAACATGGCCGACCAAAAATGGCGTGTCAGCCTTCCACCAGAACCGACCTTCCGAGCAGCCAAGACGTCCGGACTGTCCTCCGAGCCGATGGAGAAGGTCTGGATGGGGTACTGCAGCTGCTCCTCCTTGGCCAGCTTCACCAGCGTGGCAGCAACCAAGCTGGAGTCCAGACCACCTGAAGAAGAGATAACATCATCATCAACCACCTGAAGAAGAGATGGCATCATCATCAACCACCTGAAGAAGACATGACATCATCATCAACCACCTGAAGAAGACATGACATCATCATCAACCACCTGAAGAGATGACATCATCATCAACCACCTGAAGAAGACATGACATCATCATCAACCACCTGAAGAGATGACATCATCATCAACCACCTGAAGACATGACATCATCATCAACCACCTGAAGAAGAGATGACATCATCATCAACCACCTGAAGAAGAGATGACATCATCATCAACCACCTGAAGAAGAGATGACATCATCATCAACCACCTGAAGAAGAAATGACATCTTCATCAACCACCTGAAGAAGAGATGACATCATCATGAACCACCTGAAGAAGGGATGACATCATCATCAACCACCTGAAGAGATGACATCATCATCAACCACCTAAAGAGATGACATCATCAACCACCTGAAGAAGAGATGACATCATCATCAACCACCTGAAGAAGACATGACATAATCATGAACCACCTGAAGAAGAGATGACATCATCATCAACCACCTGAAGAAGAGATGACATCATCATGAACCACCTAAAGAAGGGATGACATCATCATCAACCACCTGAAGAGATGACATCATCATCAACCACCTAAAGAGATGACATCATCAACCACCTGAAGAAGAGATGACATCATCAACCACCTGAAGAAGACATGACATAATCATGAACCACCTGAAGAAGAGATGACATCATCATCAACCACCTAAAGAAGACATGACATCATCAACCACCTGAAGAAGACATGACATCATCATCAACCACCTGAAGACATGACATCATCATCAACCACCTGAAGAAGAGATGACATCATCATCAACCACCTAAAGAGATGACATCATCATCAACCACCTGAAGAAGAGATGACATCATCATCAACCACCTGAAGAAGACATGACATCATCATCAACCACCTGAAGAAGACATGACATCATCATGAACCACCTGAAGAAGAGATGACATCATCATCAACCACCTGAAGAAGACATGACATCATCATCAACCACCTGAAGACATGACATCATCATGAACCACCTAAAGAGATGACATCATCAACCACCTGAAGAAGACATGACATCATCAACCAGCTAAAGAGATGACATCATCATCAACCACCTGAAGAAGACATGACATCATCATGAACCACCTAGAGATGACATCATCATGAACCACGGGAAGAAGACATGACATCATCATCAACCACCTGAAGAAGAGATGACATCATCATGAACCACCGGAAGAAGAGATGACATAATCATAAACCACCTGAAGAAGAGATGACATCATCATGAACCACCTGAGAGGTTTAGCTCCTTCTGGTTCAGGATGACTCGGGACGTGAGGAAACAGTTCCTGCCCCCCTTTGCTGCTGTAATCCCGTGAATATTATGTTATCTTATGTTGACTTGAGATGAGAAACTGGTTTTATTCTTAAATCACAAATGTTTGATTTATTTGTAATAATAATAATAATAATGCATTCAATTTATGAAGCACTTTTTTAAATTTACTATATATGTTCTACTTATGTCTGTCTTTTCTTTGTTTGTATTTTTTATTATTATATTTAGTGAAATTTTTATTTTCGTCATTTACAATGTTTTGTTGCGTTCTTTTTTATTCAGTGAAACTGAAAAAACATCAATAAATAAAAAGTTTCAAAAATAAATAATTGTATGGCGCTTTTCAAGGTACTCAAAGACACTTTGCATCACATAAAAATAAATGAAATAAATAAGATAGAGACGGCTCTGTGCCCCCATGTCCCGGGCTTTAATCAAAGTACGTGACGTCATTTTCCATATTTGCCGTTACCTGACAGCAAACAGCCGATCCTCCTCTGAGCCATGAGCCGCTTCCTCACGGCGTTCTCAAACAGGACCCTCACGTTGCCTTTCACCGTTTCCTCATCGAAGCCTGCGGAGACGTCGGTGGGATTCAAACCCATTAAAAACACGCTTTACCAAAAAAGAAAAAGAAAGACGACGAGCGTCTCCGTACCCGTGGGCAGCGCCTCCACCGTGTCGTAGACGGCGTGGGCGGGCTCTCTGGTGCAGCAGTGGAACGGCTCCATCTGGACCGACTGGACCTTTCCGCTGGGCTGCAAGTCGAAGGCCTCGAAGTGGCCGGGGAGGAGGGCGGCGATGTTGGCGGGGGCCGCCGTTCCCCGGGTGATGTCCGTGAGTCCTGCGATGGGAATAACAACGAGTTGGGCACTAAAGAAGCTGTAAAGCGAGTATAAGAGACTTCAGTCTCGCTACCTTTGGCCTCGGAACAGACACCGAGGAAGCCGTCGTCCGTGAGGAACTTGAACAACGGACGGACGCCGTACGTGTCCCGGCCCAGAAAGACCTTCCTGTTGGCGGTGTCCAGCAGGATGAAGGCGAACACGCCGTCCAGGAGGGAGGCCATCTTCTGGAGGCCGAAGCGGTCGTACAGGTGGAGCAAGATCTCCCCGTCCACTTTGGTCTGGTGGTCAAAGTCAAACTGCTTCCTCAGCTGGAAGGGAAGAGCAGACGGCGTTGGTTAGACGCTCTGCGGCGCCGTTCACTGCTGCACCCCGGGAGTACTCAATTACATGGAGAATTACTCAATTCAGTTTATTGTGTGACTCCCCTCAGAGGGCTTTAGAATCTGTACCCAGGGCTCCAGACTAACTTTTTTAACTAGGAGCACAGTGGCCCCTAACTTAAAATTTTAGGGGCGCAAGCAGAAAATTTAGGGGCGCACACTATAAATCGACTTGCAAAGTTTTCCCATCATTTTTACTGTATTACTGATAAATAATTTGACAATATACAATCTTATGCCTGTTTGCCTTCATGAACTGCAAAACATTCACAACAGAGAACTCTTCAGAAGTTACTGTATTGAGTTTAAACATATTTTAAGAGAAAACATACCTTGAGCATGTGCATGTTGCACTTCGATGTGGCCAATCAAAACATTTGTTGGTTTCTAGAGATGCACCGATCAGGTTTTTGGTGCCGATCACCGATCACTGAAATCAGTATCTGCCGATCACCGATAATACCGATCACTGAAATCAGTATCTGCCGATCCGATAATACCGATCACCGATCACGGTGTTGATTGAAGCATTCTATTTATTGTGTAGCATTATTGCTATGAGGACTATGAGGAAATACATATATAAAGCAACTCAAACATTAAAGACATTACCGATTTCTTTAAACATTTAGGACTTTTACTTTGAAAAATGTCCTAATTGATACATTAAAATTCTTTGATTGCTATTGTAGGGGATTTCAGATATGTATGGAACACATCTGCATCATTCATTTCCTGGAACTCTTGGGGAAATCTATATACAGGACTTTTCTTAACATACAAAAGTCAGACTTATTTTTATAAACTCTTACTTGGTCCAGTAAAAATGTTTTAATGTTAGCATAATTTAAGCTAAATCTCAGAAACGATCTCTAAAGATACAAAATCAGTTCATTGTTTACTTTTATATGTTCGTGTATGATTTGTCGACATCTTATTTTGAAAAACGGATGTTGTTTCCGCTAACTTTGCAAAACCGGATGTTGTCACTTAAATCCTTCCGCTAACTTTATCAAAACCCTCTTTGCTCCCGATAGAATGCGTTTACCGTGAGCATCAGTCTCTAGAGCCTCAGACATGTGAGTGTCGGCTGAGTTGACCAAGTGATTCAACTCGGGGGACGGGGACGCCGCTCGGTGGTGAGGATCCCCTCGTGGACCTCTGCACTCTGTGGCCCTCGCCGGGCGCATCGTCTCCGTTGCAATGCGCCTCTTTTCACACATTAGCCTATAACCGTGGTGGTCATCCCCCCCCCCCACTCTCACACACAGGCCAGCCTTCTTCTTCGGTTTTCGTCTCCTTTCTTCTTCTTCTGGAGTTAATGTCGGTTAGCAAACCAGTCATTCAGGCATTAGCGCTAACTATAGTGGGCTGAAGTGTAGAACAAGTTTGTCAGCAACACAAATATTTAATAACAACAACAACAAAAATCTGCTAATTTACTGGTCGCGCATGCGCGAGTTGATGAAAAATTTACTCGCACTGTGTCTAATTTTAGGCGCAAAATGCGACCATTTGGTCGCAGTCTGGAGCCCTGGTACCACATCCCTGACCTTTGACCTCTCCAAAAACTCACAAGAAATAGAAAGAAAAGCTTTCAGAGGAAAAAAGGGAAGAAACCTGGTGGACAGAAGCAATAATGATATGTATTGTATTTGTTCAGAAGCCATGTGTCACGATTCATATCTTATATTGAGGTTTTATATATGTTTGAAGTGCCTTATAGACAATATTGGCCAATAGTAGCTGACCACAGATATAAACCAGTCTCTGTGTATGTTTGTTCATCAGAGTTTCTTCGACATTATAAAATGTGACACTCTTTAATAGCAAGCTTCAAGATATTAACAAAATATTAAGGTTTTGTAAAAAAAGTAATATCTGACACTATAGCAATAAAATCTGAAGTTATAATATCAGCAGCCACATAAACTCTTGGTTAAGTTTTATGACAACTGGCTAGTTGTTAAACGCACAGGACAGGAATATGAGATTAATAAACATGTGTTCTTCACCTGTAGCTAAGAATCAGTGTTTATTTGTCGGCTTATGGTGCGTTCACACCGGACGCGGCGAAAAAATTCTCTACGCGTCTGACGCAGCAGTCTTGACGCGCGTCGAAAAAAGTGTGTTCACACCAGACGCGTCGGGGGCGGAGTAATAAATGAGTCGAGGAACGACAGGACCGCAGAGTACTTCCACTTTTAGTGGACTGAGCTGCACTCCCACTGCGCTTCTCGCTGCTCTCTCTCTTCTCTCTTTGGTAGCTGTCTCTGAGACTTTTCCACCTACGGCGGCAGATCTCCTCTGCCATGAAACACATATGCCGGCAGTTGGTTCATAGTAAAGTACAACAAATAGCGAGAATAAAAGCAAATACATACATTCAAAACTTACCAGGTAGTCCCACGGCTTCTCCGACCTTGTTCCACGCTTTATCTTTATAGCTCCGGTTTCGGTAAGCATAAAGAGTTGTATCGTAAAGTTCGGGGTGCCCACAGACTGCGACAATAATCTTTTCCTCCATTTTTTCAACCGTCAGGTCGATGACGGCGGAGCTGCTCAACGCTGATTGGCTGGCGCAACTATGACTCACGCTTTTTGCTGCGGGTTGGGAAATTTCAACTCGCGCGTCGAGGAGCTGCGTCTGTTCGCTGAGTTCGCCCCGCGACAAACCCTCTGTTCGTGCTGCTTCAAACGCGTCTGACGCGCTGCTCGCTGGAAAATACGCAGCTACGCAGCTTCGACGCAGCTTTGCATTGACTTAACATGTAATCTCGACGCGCGTCGAAATTTTGACGCGTCCGGTGTGAACACACCATTAGAATGAGCCGCCATGTTTCTACAGTAGCCCAGAAGGGACAAGCCCCACCGGAGGAGTTCCAGTCGGTTGCAATCTGAAACCTCGCCACCGGAGGCCGCTATATCCTGCTTTAAGAGCCAGCAGCTCACCGTGTGATGGTTGTAGATCTCTCCGTTGTAGCAGAGCCACAGGAAGGGGAACTTCTTGATGCGTAGCGGCTGCATGCCGTACAGCTGGTCCACCACGGCCAGCCGGTGGAAGCCGAAGCAGCAGTTGGTGAAGCCGTTGACGTTCTCGGCGGGCGTCGGGGCCCGGTGGGCGATCCGCATGGCGCTGGTGCACTGCACCGACAGGCACTCATCGCTGCCAAACAAAGCCCAGATTCCACACATGGCACAGCTGTGGAGGAGAGGAGACACACAGTGGTGGTTAGTGTGCAGCTTAATGATGCAATGAACCACCAGCAATCTGAAACTCAATGAGGTCCAGAACAACAACGACTGGTTGTTCAAGTAATTGTGGAAAACAAATACAATGTTCACCAAGTTTTAGATTTGAGAAATATGTAAATATAATCGATTGTTCCGTTTATCCTCCTCTGTTCTCTCCTGAAGGGTTCTTACCTTTTTTTTCCCCCTGAAAGGTTTTTTTCTATTTCTTGTGAGTTGTTCCTGATCCGATGTGAGGTCAAAGGTCAAAGGTCAGGGATGTCTAGGTGTACAGATTGTAAAGCCCTCTGAGGGGAGTTTGTTATTTGTGATATTGGGCTCTACAAAATAAACTGAACTGAAACAGACCATAGAGCAGGGTGTGCTTTAGGCGGGCTTACTGTGACTGACAGGTTAATGCATACCAGAGCCGAACACGCATCCCGACGTTACTCCGCCACATTCCAAATATGGTCGCTAATGTTCATCGGTTGCTCACTTCCGGTATTTCACAGTCTGTGCTCAATAACTAAGGATGGGTTAAACAGAGAACTAACTATTCTATTCTAATGTTCATTGAAAGTCAAAGATGGCGTCGTCAAATCCCAAAATCAAGGCTGCATGCCAGCGGTGACATCACGATGACTCCGCCCACTTCTGTACACAGTCTGTCTCAAGAACAGTGACAACGAGAGAGCTGCTCTGGATTTTGCAAAACAGGTTTATAGCTAACCGCGCTCACCCCCCCAGCGCCGGCGACGTCAATCACCCTCAACCCTCAGGCCCGTCACTGGTGTATTATTCGTCATGAGTATCCTTTAAGAGACCCATCTGAGGGCCTCACAGGACCACGGGCCCCTGCAGTGTCCGACCTTGACGGACCAGGTTCTGGGTTTACATGGATCATGGTTTTATCTGGACCCTGGCCCTGCCCAACACCTACTACCACTACTACCACCACCACCACCACTACCACTACCACTACCACCACCACTACTATTATTACTACCACTACCACTACTACCACCACCACCACTATTATTACTACCACTACCACCACCACCACTACCACTATTACTACCACTACTACTACCACCACTACCACTACTACTACTACCACCACTACTATTATTACTACCACTACTACTACTACTACCACCACCACCACTATTACTACCACTACCACCACCACTAGTTACACCACTACTACCTACCACTACTACTGTACCTACTACCACCACCACTACTACTACCACTGCCACCACCACTACTGCTGCCACTGCTACTACCACTGCCACTGTACTGCCACCACCACTACTATACTACTATTACTACCACTACTACCACCACTACTATTGTACCACTACCACCACCACCACTCTATTATTACTACCACTGCTGCTACTACCACTACCACCACTACCTACTACTACCACCACCACTGCCAAACTACTATTACTACCACTGCTACCACCACTACTACCACCACCATCACTACTACCACCACTATTACTACCACCAATACCATTACTGCTATACCACATTATATTTCTACTATATATAATAAGCGTTTAGCAACCACACTTTTCTTCAGACTCAGGTCCATATATTAGATAGAATAAATACACACACAAAAAGTACAATACATAGAACTATGAATGCTTTATGAATAGACGGCTGTACCAATGTCTCCACAGCGGGGACTGGTAGTTCAACTACACTTTATGTTTGATAAAACCATCAAACCGGAAGATAAATGTATACATAACATTTCTTAAAACAGCGTGTATGTACTGTTGCTGTTTTAGTGGTACATTTTTCATCATGTATATCATATGCATGTCATGTGCATGTCATATGCATGTCATATGCATGTCATAAGCATGTCATATGCATGTCATATGCATGTCATATGCATATCATGTTTATGTCAGCATGGCATAAGCATGTCATATGCATGTCATATGCATGTCATATGCATGACATATGTAGGGCTGCAACAACGAATCGATAAAATTGATAAAAATCGATTATTAACATAGTTGGCAACGAATTTCATTATCGATTAGTTGTGTCGCGCGATTATTATGGCGCTCAATAAGTCGCTGGAGTATAAACAAAGTAGATTTGAGCGCAGAGCGGCGCAGGAGAAACCAGAGCGGAGAGAGGACAGACAGAACGCTGCGTTGTGAGAGCCAATCAGCGCTGAGCTGCTCCTCTGTTGATGAATCTAATTGGCTGCTGCTGCTCACGTGGCGCTGGATGCGAAGTCCTTCACGTAGTCGGAGACATTCACGGAGCTGTGTGCGCCCTACGGGTGACGTTATGACCCCAGACACCAGGGCGCTACATGTCACGACGTGTGTGGTATTTCCACAAGAGTTCTTGTGAAATTTCGCCCGACATGCTCCGTGACGCTCACGATCTCCCCTCCTCCTCCTCCTCCTCCACTTCCTCCTCCGCAGTGCTCCTCGCGCCACCAAGCGGCTGCACCTCCTTCTCCTCTGACCCGCAGCACCAGACACACAGGTCATGACGGTGTTTGTCCCCTGACGTTGTTTGTGATAAATCAACCACAACATTAGCGCTGATGAAAACATGACGTCACAACTGGTCCGACGTTTCCTGAAAAAATAAACAAACAAAAACTCACGAAATCCATGATTTCAAAGCCTTGCAGCCGTTTACTGACTGTAAGAGCCACAAGTGTGTTTTTAGTATATTTAAGTTTCAGAATTGTTTATAATTTAATATTTAGATGTATGCTCGTTTTGGAGGAACTATAAGTTGAATATATTAAAAGATCTTTATGTTAATGACTGACGCTCGGGCCAGGCTATTTAATGACGCGCGACGGCAACAGGTGTAGAACAGGCATTAGACGCGAGGGATATAGTTTTTACCGTGAGACCATGAGATCGTTTTGAACGTTTATTATTTTGTATACTTTGTCAGCGTTTTTTGCTGTTTAAAATAAAATCGAAAGAAAAGGAAATGAACGGTCTCCTGTCATGGCGGCCAGAGGAAACAGTTCCTGCCCCCCTTTGCTGCTGTAATCCCGTGAATATTATGTTATCTTATGTTGACTTGAGATGAGAAACTGGTTTTATTCTTAAATCACAAATGTTTGATTTATTTGTAATAATAATAATAATAATAATGCATTCAATTTATGAAGCACTTTTTTAAATTGACTATATATGTTCTACTTATGTCTGTCTTTTCTTTGTTTGTATTTTTTATTATTATATTTAGTGAAATTTTTATTTTCGTCATTTACAATGTTTTGTTGCGTTCTTTTTTATTCAGTGAAACTGAAAAAACATCAATAAATAAAAGTTTCAAAATAAATAATTGTATGGCGCTTTTCAAGGTACTCAAAGACACTTTGCATCACATAAAATAAATGAAATAAATAAGATAGAGACGGTTGTGCCCCATGTCCCGGCTTTAATCAAAGTACGTGACGCTATTTTCCATATTTGCCGTTACCTGACAGCAAACAGCCGATCCTCCTCTGAGCCATGAGCCGCTCTCACGGCGTTCTCAAACAGGACCCTCACGTTTTTCACCGCTTCCTCATCGAAGCCTGCGGAGACGCCGTGATTCAAACCCATTAAAAACACGCTACCAAAAAGAAAAAGAAAGACGACGTCTCCTGCCGTGGGCAGCGCCCCACCGTGTCGTGACGGGCGGCGGGCTCTCTGGTGCAGCAGTGGAACGGCTCCATCTGGACCGACTGGACCTTTCCGCTGGGCTGCAAGTCGAAGGCTCAAGTGGCCGGGAGGAGGGCGGCGATGTTGGCGGGGCCTGCCCGGTGATGTCCGTGAGTCCTGCGATGGGAATAACAACGAGTTGGGCACTAAAGAAGCTGTAAAGCGAGTATAAGAGACTTCAGTCTCGCTACCTTTGGCCTCGGAACAGACACCGAGGAAGCCGTCGTCCGTGAGGAACTTGAACAACGGACGGACGCCGTACGTGTCCCGGCCCAGAAAGACCTTCCTGTTGGCGGTGTCCAGCAGGATGAAGGCGAACACGCCGTCCAGGAGGGAGGCCATCTTCTGGAGGCCGGCGGTCGACAGGTGGAGCAAGATCTCCCCGTCCACTTTGGTCTGGTGGTCAAAGTCAAACTGCTTCCTCAGCTGGAAGGGAAGAGCAGACGGCGTTGGTTAGACGCTCTGCGGCGCCGTTCACTGCTGCACCCCGAGTACTCAATTACATGGAGAATTACTCAATTCAGTTTATTGTGTGACTCCCCTCAGAGGGCTTTAGAATCTGTACCCAGGGCTCCAGACTAACTTTTTTAACTAGGAGCACAGTGGCCCCTAACTTAAAATTTTAGGGGCGCAAGCAGAAAATTTAGCTTATACTATAAATCGACTTGCAAAGTTTTCCCATCATTTTTACTGTATTACTGATAAATAATTTGACAATATACAATCTTATGCCTGTTTGCCTTCATGAACTGCAAAACATTCACAACAGAGAACTCTTCAGAAGTTACTGTATTGAATTTAAACATATTTTAAGAGAAAACATACCTTGAGCATGTGCATGTTGCACTTCGATGTGGCCAATCAAAACATTTGTTGGTTTCTAGAGATGCACCGATCAGGTTTTTGGTGCCGATCACCGATCACTGAAATCAGTATCTGCCGATCACCGATAATACCGATCACTGAAATCAGTATCTGCCGATCCGATAATACCGATCACCGATCACGGTGTTGATTGAAGCATTCTATTTATTGTGTAGCATTATTGCTATGAGGACTATGAGGAAATACATATATAAAGCAACTCAAACATTAAAGAAATTACCGATTTCTTTAAACATTTAGGACTTTTACTTTGAAAAATGTCCTAATTGATACATTAAAATTGTTTGATTGCTATTGTAGGGGATTTCAGATATGTATGGAACACATCTGCATCATTCATTTCCTGGAACTCTTGGGGAAATCTATATACAGGACTTTTCTTAACATACAAAAGTCTGACTTATTTTTATAAACTCTTCCTTGGTCCAGTAAAAATGTTTTAATGTTAGCATAATTTAAGCTAAATCTCAGAAACGATCTCTAAAGATACAAAATCAGTTCATTGTTTACTTTTATATGTTCGTGTATGATTTGTCGACATCTTGTTTTGAAAAACGGATGTTGTTTCCGCTAACTTTGCAAAACCGGATGTTGTCACATAAATCCTTCCGCTAACTTTATCAAAACCCTCTTTGCTCCCGATGGAATGTGTTTACCGTGAGCATCAGTCTCTAGGGGCAGACATGTGAGAGTCGGCTGAGTTGACCCAGAGATTCAACTCGGGGGACGGACGCCGCCGGTGGTGAGGATCCTCGTGGACCTCTCACTCTGCGGCTCGCCATCGTCTCCGCTGCAATGCGCCTCTTTTCACACATTAGCCTATAACCGTGGTCATCCTCCCCGCTCACACACAGGCCAGCCTTCTTCTTCGGTTTTCGTCTCCTTTCTTCTTCTTCTGGAGTTAATGTCGGTTAGCAAACCAGTCATTCAGGCATTAGCGCTAACTATAGTGGGCTGAAAGTGTAGAACAAGTTTGTCAGCAACACAAATATTTAATAACAACAACAAAAATCTGCTAATTTACTGGTCGCGCATGCGCGAGTTGATGAAAAATGTACTCGCACTGTGTCTAATTTTAGGCGCAAAATGCGACCATTTGGTCGCAGTCTGGAGCCCTGGTACCACATCCCTGACCTTTGACCTCTCCAAAAACTCACAAGAAATAGAAAGAAAAGCTTTCAGAGGAAAAAAGGGAAGAAACCTGGTGGACAGAAGCAATAAATATATATATATATATATATATATAAATAATGATATGTATTGTATTTGTTCAGAAGCCATGTGTCACGATTCGTATCTTATATTGAGGTTTTATATATGTTTGAAGTGCCTTATAGACAATATTGGCCAATAGTAGCTGACCACAGATATAAACCAGTCTCTGTGTATGTTTGTTCATCAGAGTTTCTTCGACATTATAAAATGTGACACTCTTTAATAGCAAGCTTCAAGATATTAACAAAATATTAAGGTTTTGTAAAAAAAGTAATATCTGACACTATAGCAATAAAATCTGAAGTTCTAATATCAGCAGCCACATAAACTCTTGGTTAAGTTTTATGACAACTGGCTAGTTGTTAAACGCACAGGACAGGAATATGAGATTAATAAACATGTGTTCTTCACCTGTAGCTAAGAATCAGTGTTTATTTGTCGGCTTATGGTGCGTTCACACCGGACGCGTCGAAAAAATTCTCTACCCGTCTGACGCAGCAGTCTTGACGCGCGTCGAAAAAAGGGTGTTCACACCAGACGCGTCGGGGGCGGAGTAATAAATGAGTCGAGGAACGACAGGACCGCAGAGTACTTCCACTTTTTAGTGGACTGAGCTGCACTCCCACTGCGCTTCTCGCTGCTCTCTCTCTTCTCTCTTTGGTAGCTGTCTCTGAGACTTTTCCACCTACGGCGGCAGATCTCCTCTGCCATGAAACACATATGCCGGCGGTTGGTTCATAGTAAACTACAACAAATAGCGAGAATAAAAGCAAATACATACATTCAAAACTTACCAGGTAGTCCCACGGCTTCTCCGACCTTGTTCCACGCTTTATCTTTATAGCTCGGTTTCGTAAGCATAAAGAGTTGTATCAGAAAGTTCGGGTGCCCACAGACTGCGACAATAATCTTTTCCTCCATTTTTTCAACCGGCAGGACGATGACGAGCGGAGCTGCTCAACGCTGATTGGCTGACGCAACTATGACTCACGCTTTTTGCTGCCGGAGTTGGGAAATTTCAACTCGCGCGTCGAGGAGCTGCGTCTGTTCGCTGAGTTCGCCCCGTGACAAACCCTCTGTTCGTGCTGCTTCAAACGCGTCTGACGCGCTGCTCGCTGGAAAATACGCAGCTACGCAGCTTCGACGCAGCTTTGCATTGACTTAACATGTAATCTCGACGCGCGTCGAACACACCATTAGAATGAGCCGCCATGTTTCTACAGTAGCCCAGAAGGGACAAGCCCCACCGGAGGAGTTCCAGTCGGTTGCAATCTGAAACCTCGCCACCGGAGGCCGCTATATCCTCCTTTAAGAGCCAGCAGCTCACCGTGTGATGGTTGTAGATCTCTCCGTTGTAGCAGAGCCACAGGAAGGGGAACTTCTTGATGCGTAGCGGCTGCATGCCGTACAGCTGGTCCACCACGGCCAGCCGGTGGAAGCCGAAGCAGCAGTTGGTGAAGCCGTTGACGTTCTCGAAGCGGAAGGCGTCGGGGCCCCGGTGGGCGATCCGCATGGCGCTGGTGCACTGCACCGACAGGCACTCATCGCTGCCAAACAAAGCCCAGATTCCACACATGGCACAGCTGTGGAGGAGAGGAGACACACAGTGGTGGTTAGTGTGCAGCTTAATGATGCAATGAACCACCAGCAATCTGAAACTCAATGAGGTCCAGAACAACAACGACTGGTTGTTCAAGTAATTGTGGAAAACAAATACAATGTTCACCAAGTTTTAGATTTGAGAAATATGTAAATATAATCGATTGTTCCGTTTATCCTCCTCTGTTCTCTCCTGAAGGGTTCTTACCTTTTTTTTCCCCCTGAAAGGTTTTTTTCTATTTCTTGTGAGTTGTTCCTGATCCGATGTGAGGTCAAAGGTCAAAGGTCAGGGATGTCTAGGTGTACAGATTGTAAAGCCCTCTGAGGGGAGTTTGTTATTTGTGATATTGGGCTCTACAAAATAAACTGAACTGAAACAGACCATAGAGCAGGGTGTGCTTTAGGGCGGGGCTTACTGTGACTGACAGGTTAATGCCGCCACCAGAGCCGAACACGCATCCCGACGTTACTCCGCCACATTCCAAATATGGTCGCTAATGTTCATCGGTTGCGAAAAGTCAAGATGGCGTCGACCAAATCCCCAAAATCAAGGCTGCATGCCAGCGGGTGACATCACGATGACTCCGCCCACTTCCTATACACAGTCTGTGCTCAAGAACAGTGACAACGGAGAGCAGCTGCTCTGGATCTTTGCAAAACAGGTTTATAGCTAACCCCGCCGCTCACCCTTCCCCCGCGCCGACGCCGAACGTCAATCACCCTCAACCCTCAGGACCCGTCTGACAGGAGACTAGGATGGCTCCCGGCACATTCCTGTCATGACGGGCTGGCTGCCCAGCTGCCCCTGACATCCACCATCATCCTGGCCTCCAACACACCCTCCAGCACAGGGTGCCCGTCATCCGATGGCCGTCACCCTGGTGTCTGTATTCATGAGTATCCTTTAAGAGACCCATCTGAGGGCCTCACAGGACCACCGGGCCCCCTGCAGTGTCCGACCGTGTTGACGGACCAGGTTCACAGGTTTACATGGATCATGGTTTTATCTGGACCCTGGCCCTGCCCAACACCTACTACCACTACTACCACCACCACCACCACTACTACTACCACTACCACTACTACTACCACTATTATTACTACCACTACCACTACCACCACCACCACTACTACTACCACTACCACCACTACCACTACCACTATTATTACTACCACTACCACCACCACCACCACCACCACTACTACCACTACCACCACCACTACTAGTATTACTACCACTACTACTACCACTAATACCACCACCACCACCACTACCACTATTACTACCACTACCACCACCACTAGTACTACCACCACTACTATTATTACTACCACTACTACTACCACTACCACCACCACCACTACCACTACTACTACCACTACCACCACCACTACTACTACCACGACTATTATTACTACCACTACTACTACCACTACCACTATTACTACCACCACCACTACTATTATTACTACTATTACCACTACTATTATTACTACCACTACTACTACCACCACTACCACTATTATTACCACTACCACCACCACCACTACTATTATTACTACCACTACTACTACCACTATTACTACCACCACCACTACCACCACTACTATTATTACTACCACTACCACTACTACTACTACCACTACCACCACCACTATTACTACCACCACTACTATTATTACTACCACTACTACCACTATTACTACCACCACCACTACCATCACTACTACTACTACTACCACTACTACTATTGCTACCACTACCACCACCATTACTACTACCACTACCACTACCACCACTATTATTACTACCACCACCACTACCACCACCATCACTACTATTATTACTACCACCACTACTACTAGCATTGCAACTCGTATTCCAATACCATTACTGCTATTATCATTATAGTTCTACTATATTAAACGTTTAGCAACCACACTTTTCTTTCAGACTCAGGTCCATATATTAGATAGAATAAAATACACACACAAAAAAGTACAATACATAGAACTATGAATGCTTTATGAATAGACGGCTGTACCAATGTCTCCACAGCGGGGACTGGTAGTTCAACTACACTTTATGTTTGATAAAACCATCAAACCGGAAGATAAATGTATACATAACATTTCTTAAAACAGCGTGTATGTACTGTTGCTGTTTTAGTGGTACATTTTTCATCATGTATGTCATATGCATGTCATGTGCATGTCATATGCATGTCATATGCATATCATATATATGTCATATGCATGTCATATGCATATCATATATATGTCATATGCATGTCATATGCATATCATATGTATGTCATATGCATGTCACATGCATATCATGTGTATGTCATATGCATGTCATGTGCATGTCATATGCATATCATGTTTATGTCATATGCATGGCATATGCATGTCATATGCATGGCATATGCATGTCATATGTATGACATATGTAGGGCTGCAACAACGAATCAATAAAATTGATAAAAATAGATTATTAACATAGTTGGCAACGAATTTCATTATCGATTAGTTGTGTCGCGCGATTATTATGGCGCTCAATAAGTCGCGGAGTATAAACAAAGTAGATTTGAGCGCAGAGCGGCGCAGGAGAAACCAGAGCGGAGAGAGGACAGACAGAACGCTGCGTTGTGAGAGCCAATCAGCGCTGAGCTGCTCCTCTGTTGATGAATCTAATTGGCTGCTGCTGCTCACGTGGCGCTGGATGCGGAAGTCCTTCACGTAGTCGGAGACATTCACGGAGCTGTGTGCGCCTACGGGTGACGTTATGACCCCAGACACCAGGGCGCTACATGTCACGACGTGTGTGGTATTTCCACAAGAGTTCTTGTGAGAATTTCGCCCCGACATGCTCCGTGACGCTCACGATCTCCCCCCCCCTCCTCCCTCCTCCTCCTCCACTTCCTCCTCCGCGCAGTGCTCCTCGCGCCACCAAGCGGCTGCACCTCCTTCTCCTCTGACCCGCAGCACCAGACACACAGGTCATGACGGTGTTTGTCCCCTGACGTTGTTTGTGATAAATCAACCACAACATTAGCGCTGATGAAAACATGACGTCACAACTGATCCGACGTTTCCTAAAAAAATAAACAAACAAAAACTCACGAAATCCATGATTTCAAAGCCTTGCAGCCGTTTACTGACGTTAGTTATGTTTAGAGAATAGAGAGAAGAGAGAGAGAGAGAGAGTTCTTATTCCGTTCTATTTAACAGGGGCTAGTCTAGGATTTTCGTGGCCAGACTTGTTCAGAGGGCCGGGCCAAATGTGGAGGCGGGCCGTATCCGGCCCGCGGGCCTTAGTTTGAGGACCACTGCTCTTGGCTGTTGATGTCTATCAATATCGCTCATTTGGAAAATGACGTAAGAGGGCAAGACGGATCCGTATCAGACCAGCGAGGAGGGCAATACGTGGCCATTAGCCAATCAGAACGCTTGTACTGCCGTTGCTATATAATAATTCATCTTTATTCATAAAGAACATGTAAGCTAGCGGTCTGATGCTGCCAGAGGAAACGCAGGTCGAGGACAGCTTCATCAGTGTAATGCTGCTAATGCTTCAACTCTGTCACCATTTTTTTTTTTGGCATTGGGTGCCCTTTTTTTGGGTTTGAGCACCTGCCCCTCAAAATGTCTGTGCACATTTACATTACATGTCATTTAGCAGACGCTTTTATCCAAAGCGACTTACAATAAGTGCATCAACCTAGAGCAGGGGTTCCCAAACTTTTTAGGCCACGCACCCCCTTCTACATCCCGACCGGGTTCACGCACCCCCAATCCCCCACACTTTTTCTTTTTTTTTTCTCCGGGAAGAGTTGTTGACGGGGGGGGGGGGGTGCTAGTGAGTTTTTCTAGTGAGAGTGTGCTCACCTGTGTGCGCGGATGTGTCAGCGCGTAACACGGCAGATGCGCGTTATGGGAGCGGCGGCGCTGGGCTTAGCCCAGAAGAGTGATGCAGAGAAATTTGTAGACATAGAAACACTCTCAGACAGCAGCTTGCTGTTACGTGCGCCTGCTGCCAGTCTGACTCCGCTGTTTTGGGTGAATGACGTCACGTGCGACCTGGAGGTGTTAACCACTTGTGTGCCAAATCTTTTTGTTATTTTTTATTAACATTCGGGGCTAATAAAGAAACATCCGGGGCTTTTTTAGCCTAGGGACGCCACTGAGTCTCACGCTCAATGCGTGACACTTGAGAGCCCCGAGAATGTTTAATATTAATTTGTACACTATTAGACCGCCATTACATTTTTCCTCTCGCGCACCCCCTAGAGACAGCTCGCGCACCCCCAGGGGTGCGCGCACCACACTTTGGGAATCCCTGACCTAGAGTACCAACTAAGAACAACAAGAATACAGGAAGTAACATTTCCTCAACATAGTCGAACTACAAAAGTACCATAAGTAAGTGCTATTTAAGTGCCACTGAAGTGCAAATCTGTGTTTTAATCCAGATATAGTCGGAAAAGATGTGTTTTCAGTCTCCGGCGGAAGATGTAGAGACTTTCTGCCGTCCTGATGTCAGTGGGGAGCTCGTTCCACCACTGAGGAGCCAGGACAGCAAACAGTCTGGATGTAGAGTGATTAGCTCGAGGTGCAGGAGGCACAAGTCGATTGGCTGTTGCCGAGCGGAGCGAACGTGCCGGGGTGTACGGTGTGACCATATCCCGGATGTAGACGGGGCCCGATCCGTTCAGAGCACGGTACGCCAGAACCAGTGTTTTGAAGCGGATGCGAGCAGCCACCGGGAACCAGTGGAGCGGAGAGGGACCCTCCTCTGTTGCTCTCCTGAAGGGTTCTTCACTTGTTTCTCCCCATTAAATGTGTTTTTTTGGAGTTGTTCCTGATCCAATGTGAGGTCAAAGGTCAGAGGATGTCTATGTGTACAGATTGCAAAGCACCGCAAGGATAATTTGTCATTTGTGATTTCGGGCGATATAAAATAAATTGAATTCATTCTCGGGATCCGGTTCATCCGGACATATTTGGCTCCAAACCCAGCCAGCTCCCCGGCCAGGCCTCCTCCCGTCAGGGGGTCACAAACTTCCAGCATATGTTCAACTTTTTTTTTTACTTTGCACAGCTGGCCATGGACCACCTGTTGCTCTGAAACGGTGATGACGATGCCCCCCCCCCCTCCCACCACCACGCTGGACCTGTCTGCTGTGGGAGCCTTCAGATTTACGGGATCCAGCATCTCCCAGGACCCGAAGTGGACTTCCATAGACACCACGAGGAAATAAAAACACCCCGCAGAGGAAGTACTTCCTGCTCCAGCTCAGGAAGCTCCCTCCAGCCTGGTGGGGTTCGGAGCGGCCACTGAACCGGACGGTTTACAGACTACAACGGACAAATCACTGGTGCCTCAAACGCACCATAACGGGCCGCTCCGCCCCGTGAACGCGCTCTCCGAACCGAGAGGCTGCCAGGTGGCTCTCACGAAAACAGTTCCCACGCGTAGTGATGCGCTGTGTGTGCGCACGTGCTCCTACTTTTAATTGAGTAGAATACTTTTTAAAGTCTCTATTTCCGTCTAACCGTAACGCTCGAGACAACACGTACAACACGGATCCGCCGACCCACGTGACTCACCTGGTTTCTGCAGATGCTTCCAGAAGCACTGACGGCTAACAGTAGCGCCTGTCGGGTGGTACTCTAGTGATGACGACCCCCTTGCGGTCAAGGCGCGTCATGGTTAGCCGGAAGTAGTGACCGTGCCTTCAAAATAAGAGCGCGCGTTTGCAGCAGTGAGGGAAAGAGCAACAATGATGGGCTCAAATTATTATAGAATATTATTATTTATAATTATATGTTATACTGTATGTGTAGTAAAATGGAGAGAATACACTACAGTAGTTAGTAGTTTCTTGTATGCAAATCATATTCTGCTATAGATAACTTACATACTACTAGCAGTGGTGAGATTATATCAATATGTGTCAAATTATTGATAATTAATGATGATTATTATTATTATTATGACTACATACTGTCTGTATCTCATATATAATTAAATATAGTTTGAATTGTTATGATTGTGGAGGCCTTTTTTTAGCTCATGAACAGTCAATTGTCTTCCGAATAGCTTTTGATTCTTCGGTATATGATTTATTTTGAAGGCTGTATACACGGACGAGGGGATGCTACAGTAGCTCTGCTAGCTTGATGGTCCTCATGTCCACCTGCTGACAGTCAGTTGGATGTAATGTTGCATCACTTTCAGAGAGTGGTGAGGGGTGCATATATTAATACTCCCTGTTGCTGGTAAAAGTCCTTCAGTTTATTTATTTTGTACATATCACAGACAAAGTGTCACAAAGTGCAGTTCAGTAGTCTATTAAAACAATTTGGCAAAAACAGGGGCCAAAACATTTCAACAGAGTAAAGTACAAATACACTGTGAAAGATGATGCAATAAAAAACACAATAAAACAAATAAGACAAATAAATAAACCAAAAAGATAAAAAGCAGGCCATAGAATATTGAATAAACCGGTATGTTTTGAGATGGAGTTTATATGATGCTATTGAATCTGAAAAACTTAGGGCTGCAGAGCATCCCCTTAATAAATAGATATCACGATGAAACTTCCCCTGTTTATTAAAGCAATTATTGTTTTGTTTTTTGACAAGATTCTATTCAATTCAATTCAGTTTATTTGTATAGCCCATTTTCACAAATTACAAATTTGTCTCAGAGTGCTTTACAATCTGTACACATAGACATCCCTGACTTTTGACCTCACATCGGATCAGGAAAAACTCCCAAACAACCCTTCAGGGGAAAAAAGGGAAGAAACCTTCAGGAGAGAACAGAGGAGGATCCCTCTCCAGGATGGACAGAACAATAGATATCATGTGACCAGAAGGACAGATTTAGAGTTAAAATACATTCAATGAATATGACAGAGTGTATGAATAGTTCATAGTAGGCATATTCCACGATGGAGACCTCCACGATCCATCAGGCAGATGGAGGTAGAGAGGAGGAGTGGGCGGAGTCTCAACAGTGGGCGGAGTCTAGACAGTGGGCGGAGTCTCAACAGGGCCGTAGCATAGTTGGTAGTAGGCATATTCCACGACCCAGACCTCGATGATCCATCAGGCAGATAGGAATCCTAGGATCTATGCCGTCTCATAGGGTCCGATGACCCCATGAGACGTGAAGTCAAAAGGACTCCGGGGAGAAAGCAGAGTTAGTAACGTGTGATTGAGAGATGAACATTCATCCCTAAGGAGAGAAAAAAGAGGAGATAGGTGCTCAGTGCATCCTAAACGTCCCCCGGCAGCATATCAAGGGGCTGGACCAGGTGAACCTGATTCAGCCCTAACTATAAGCTCTGTCAAAGAGGAAAGTCTTCAATCTACTCTTAAATGAGGTGACTGTGTCTGCCTCCCGGACTGAAATTGGAAGCTGGTTCCATAAAAGAGGAGCTTGATAACTAAAGGCTCTGGCTCCCATTCTACTTTGTAAGACTCTAGGAACTACAAGTAGTCCCGCATTTAGTGAGCGTAGCTCTCTAGTGGGGCAATATGGTACTACAAGCTCCTTAAGATTCAATTCAATTCAATTCAGTTTATTTGTATAGCCCAATTTCACAAATTACAAATTTGTCTCGGAGTGCTTTACAATCTGTACACATAGACATCCCTGCCCCAAAACCTCACATCGGACCAGGAAAAACTCCCAAATAACCCTTCAGGGGGAAAAAAAGGGAAGAAACCTGGAGGAGAGCAACAGAGGAGGATCCCTCTCCTAGGATGGACAGATGCAATAGATGTAATGTGTACAGAAGGACAGATTTAGAGTTAAAATACATTCAATGAATATGACAGAGTGTATGAATAGTTCATAGTAGGCATATTCCACGATGGAGACCTCCACGATCCATCAGGCAGATGGCGGTGGGGAGGAGGAGTGGGCGGAGTCTCAACAGGACAGTGGCGTAGTCATGAGCAGGAATTCCACGACCCAGACGATCCATCAGGCAGATAGGCTCTATGCCGTCTCATAGGGTCCGATGACCCCATGAGACGTAAAGTCAAAAGGACTTCCGGGGAGAAAGCAGAGTTAGTAATATGTTAGAGTTAGATATGAGTTAGATATGATGGTGCATCACCAATCAAGGCTTTGTAGGTTAAGAGAAGAATTTTAAAAGTGATTCTTGATTTTACGGGGAGCCAGTGCAGAGCAGCTAGTGCAGGAGTGATGTGATCTCTTTCCTTAGTTTTAGTGAGAACACGAGCTGCAGCATTCTGGATCAACTGGAGGGACCTAAGAGACTTATTAGAGCAGCCTGATAATAAGGAGTTGCAGTAATCCAGTCAAGAAGTAACACACATGTGAAACAGTTTTTCTGCATCTTTTTGAGACAAGATATGCCTGATGTTTTAAATGTTACTGTGACATGTTTCTCGCCGCCACCAGTAGGTTCCCCCTCTAAGCACCACAGAATGAGCAGCCAGAGTGATGTTCAGGAATAACTTCTATTGTGCTCTGACCGCAGACATGTGTCTCTGCTCTCCACTCCTATCTTCAGTCTTCTCCAGCTCCTTTATAGAGACCGCCTCGCAGATACACAAACACAGATTGTCATCAGCTGGACTGATTACCAATTAGTCCAGCTGATGACAATCTGAACCACACCCCCGCTCCACCCACTCTGCAGCCAAGCCTAAACACACCCTGCTGCCACAGTTACGTAGATGAAAGAATGCAGTTCTTGAGATTTTCTTCAAGTGGGAGTTAAACCCAAAGGGCGATAGTTCCGTCTTCCTCAGATCACCACCTCCAGTGCTCAGGACGTAGGGCACTGGGCACTGTGATGTTATTACCTTCGCATTCTGCGGAAGGTTATGTTTTGATCGCTGTGTATTTATTTATTTATTTGTATGTGTGTGTGTGTTTGTGTGTTATTCGCATAACTCAAAAAGTATTTAACCTAATCGCATGAAATTTGGTGGGATGATTGGTTATTATCCGGGGACCATTTGATTCGATTTTGGGATCGATCGGGCCAAAGGTCAAGGTCAAGGTCATGAAAAGGTAGCAAAAAGGTGGCTGCGGCGAAGGTATGCGCTCTACCATTCTAGTTAATAATGTGTGATGGGTGGTGGAGGGCGGCGGCACATGCATCGAGTGTGACGGTATTAATTATATGTCAATGTGTCGGTTCTGGAGTTGGGAGAGACGGATGTGGAGGAGGTCGTTGTCTTTAATAACCAGCTCTGGTTTATTTGTGAAACTGATGGTTACAAATAAATCTTTGAACTCTGATCCAAGCTCTGTGTGTCTGTGGGTGTTTGATCGGGGGTATGAAGAAACGCTTAAAGACTCTGTTTTAAACCTCTGAACCATCTGTGGTGAAACAGCCCTGCCGGTTCCACGCCATTATTTCCAAGTATCTATTTAATACATTTCCTGTGTTAACATTTTAAGTCACAAATTATTTTTACTTTACTGTAACATTCACTTTTGAAATTTCTCTTGAAACTTTGACCTGCAACCAAAACCTGAGAGTTTGGGAAAGTCTTTCTTGTGTTTAACCCTTGTGTTGCCTTCGGGTCAATTTGACCTGATTCAATGTTTCACCCTCCTGTCGCCTTCGGGTCAATATGACCCGATTCAATGTTTAACCCTCCTGTTACCTTTATATTTACTAACATATTTTACCCTTGAGGTCAATATGACCCCAGCTATTAAAATCTCCAGAAAATTATTAGAATTAATATTGTTTTCCAAGTTTAAGTGTGAGGTACTTTATGTTTGTTTGTTGACTCCCGAAAGAACACCGACATTAAACATTGAATCGGGTCAAATTGACCTGAAGGCGACAGGAGGGTTCAATATTGAATCGGGTCAAAATGACCCGAAGGCAACACAAGGGTTAAGGAATGTGTATACTCACTAAAGCATTTTCTTAGTTTTCCTTACTTTAAAAAAGGTACAGTTGATGTGTTTTGTTCCTCTGAAGAAACACGCCTTGGAAGGAGGTCTCCTGTGTTCATGCTCTCCTGTGTGACCTGATGAATACGGCTCCTAGCTGTCATATGAGGCCATATGACATGTGAAGGCCTTGGAAGAAGGTCTGTAGTTTGAATCTTTCCCGGGAAAGCTCCAGTAAACTATTATCTTGACTTATTCCTTGCTAACATGAGGGTGCAGTCGACACAGTGAACTTCATTGTGTTTTATAGATATAAAATGCATTTATGCAGATACACATGCAAGCCTCGTATGCTCCACATCTAAAACCAATAATAGATGACGTCGAGCTCGCTGGCTGCACAACCGAGAGGGAAGTTGCTCCGCTTAGAAAATAATCATCTTTAAGAAACCAACACTTTGTTGTCACTTGAATTTCTTACATTAAAATCTTGTCGCAGAGTTCAAAACTTCTACCGCTGCACGTGTCTTCAGGAGGATGGTCACAACTAACTGTGTCCCAGCACAACGTGCACACAGTTCCTATCAAGTGTAAATACAAACAGAATCAATATTCAAGAAACAAGTTGTACAAATAATATGAAAACAAGCATATTAAATTAAATTAATGACATAAATCATATTTATGGCAGTTATAAATAGACGTGTGACATGACACCAACCATCTTATTGATTCATTAATTAATATTAATTTAATATTTTTATTTTCCCTCGCCTGAAAACCATTTAAATTCCAAGTACATGGATACGCACAAACATATACATCTGCTCTCATCTATATATTTTGCTTCTTTGATTTAAAAAAGGCTCAGACACACACACACACACACACACACCATTCTTCAATACTCTGACTTTATCAAGTTGTGTCCACTGTGTTGTCGTCCTCTAGGTGTGAAGTCTATGTTTTGTCTTTTAATAAAAAACGTATTTTTTAAAAATAGACATGTGAATTGTTTTCACAGTCAAGAAGGGCGCCTTACAAAAGAAAGAGCACATCTATCTTAAAACGGGAAAATGGTGAACCAAAGCCTGGGCCCCCCAAAGGAAGACGTGTAAACGGTCCATCTAACCACAGGTGGCCGGTTTCTCTCACGGTTACCATGGACACGGGGCAGCAACACCAAGGGGAACAATACACCTCACTTACTCGCTCAATAGTTAATGTGTTATATACTTATGTGATATCAGAAAATCTGTAGTTTAACTTCTTGGGGCCTGTTGGGAGCTGCTCCCACCAGCAGGGTGCGCTGCTGAGGGCCAGCTGTAGAGCAGCTCCCAGAGACCTGAAGACCTGATGGCCTGAAGACCTGAAGACCTGATGACCTGATGACCTGAATACATGACGACCTGATGACCTGAATACATGACGACATGAAGACCTGAAGACCTGATGACCTGAAGACCTGAAGACCTGATGACCTGAAGACCTGAAGACCTGAAGACCTGAAGACATGAAGACCTGATGACCTGAATACATGACGACATGAAGACATGAAGACCTGATGACCTGATGACCTGAAGACCTGAAGACATGAAGACCTGATGACCTGAATACGTGACGACATGAAGACATGAAGACATGAAGACCTGAAGACCTGATGACCTGAAGACCTGAATACACGAAGAGACACATAGACCTGAAGACCTGAAGACCTGATGACCTGAAGACCTGAAGACATGAAGACATGAAGACAAGAAGAAATGAAGACATGAAGACCTGAAGACATGAAGACATGAAGACCTGAAGACATGAAGAGACATATAGACATGAAGACCTGAAGACATGAAGACATGAAGACCTGAAGACATGAAGAGACATATAGACCTGAAGACCTGAAGACATGAAGACCTGATGACATGAAGACCTGATGACATGAAGACATGAAGACATGAAGAGACATATAGACCTGAAGACATGAAGACATGAAGACCTGATGACATGAAGACATATAGACCTGAAGACATGAAGACATGAAGAGAGAACACAGAACCACATCTACGTTATATAACCGTAAACTTGGATAAAAGGATGAGAAATAAACCTCAAAGTTTGAGTCGAGAGTGTGTATTTCCTCCTGCGACCACTAGAGGGCAGCACCGCTCAGATGCGTGTGAGCCGTGAGAGGCGGAGCCTCAGAGGAAGGAGCTGCCAGAGCATCTCAGTCCATTCAACACCGGAATCAAACTACAACACTTTGGCTATGTCTACTACCGCACACTTGAGCACTTGGAGCACTGCCTTACAGTGCTTCGGGCGCCACACTGACACAACCAGCAGAATTCAGTGCACTGAAAGGACCCGGATGGCGCACTGCAAACGGGTAAAACATGCAGTGTAAAACGATGGACACTACTCGACCCTCAACGGGCGCCATCTTGGCGACGTAGCGGAAGAGGAGGAGCCCTTTCGCCAGCTCTTCATTTTATTTCTAAAACAATGGCGGACGAGATGCTACGGTAGCACAAGCGGTCGACCACGGAGGCTCCTGCCGCGATTGTGGAGGTATCGCAGTTTCCACATGGGGTGGAGAAAGGGGTAAACAAGGGACAAAAAGAGGGCAAGAAGTGCATTCATTTTGTCACTTTAAGTTTCGCGGGTATCGCAAGCAGATTTGCGTACGTCACTCCCGGCTTAATTTCGCGGGTGCCGTGAACAGATTTGCGTCCGTCACTTCCGCCAAGTGGTTAACGTAAGTGTTCCATTTGATACAGCACTTATCAGCGACGGAGTGCACTACAGATGTCAGTGCACTGTATTGCAGTGTACTTTGTAAAGTGTCCGGTAGTAGACACAGCCTTTGTTTTCACATTGTGGTGCATTTTTTAATGAACACAATCACCTTTTTTTCTGACACTAAATACTTTTCATATATTTTATTAATAAGTTTTGGGATACTTTCCAGATTCTTTAAGATAATTTGTAATACATATTTCACCAATGATTGGGGGATAGTTTTTGACATTGTTTGCCTACAACAAATTCTCACTTTCTCAAATGATTTTCCAATTCGTGGTCTAATTTTTCGCAAATGTTGCATCTATCAGAGGAATAAAACATGTCATTCTTTCCCACCACATCGTCCTCTTATGTCTTTTTTAATCAAGTTTACATTCTGTGGCTCCGCGAGTTGTCCTTTAACTACAGGGGTTGGTGGTTCAAATCCCCCATGGTGTCCTTGAGAGAGACACTGAGGTCAAGTTTCAGGGATGTTTTTGACCATTGTAATAATTATTATTAAAAGTAATTTTTCTGCTAGCAGCCCTCGGTCTTCAGTTACCTTGCCCGGACAAGGGAAACCAGGGCGCCCTCCCGGAGCCAGACCCAGGAGGGGAGCTCGTCGGCGAGCGTCTGGTGGCCGGGCCTTCGCCTATGGGGCCCGGTCGGGCTCAGTCTGAAGAAACAACATGGAGCAGCCACCCTGTGGATCCACCACCCGCAGGGACCGGCATCGGGGTCGGGTGCTATGTAGACCGGCGGCAGGCCGAGCAGGGTGCCCGGGCGAGCCGATCGCCGGCAGCATAGACGTGCTCTAGGTACATGGAACGTCATCTCGCTAGCGGGGAAGGAGCCAGAGCTGGAGGAGGAGGTAAAGCAGTACCAGCTAGATATAGTTGGGCTCACCTCCATGCTCATCACTGGCTCTGGAACCAACCAAGACCTGAAGACCTGAAGGGTTGGACTCTGTAGGGTTGGACTCTGTCCTTTTCTGGAGTGATCCAGGATGAGAGGCGCCAGGCGGGAGTGGGGATACTCACGAGCCCCCAGCTGAGCGCTGCTGTGTTGGAGGTTTCTCCAGAGAACCAGAGGGTCTCCTCCCTGCGCCCACGGGTTGGGGAGTCAGGCTCTGACTGTTTGTGCTTATGCACCAAACAGCAGTTCAGAGTATCGGCCTTCGTGGAATCGGTGGTCCTGGAGAGGGCACCGCCTGCTAACTCCAGAGTTCTCCTGGGAGACTTCAACGCTCACGTGGGCAATGACAGAGAAACCTGGAGGGGTGATTGGGAGGAACAGCTTCTGATCTGAACAGAGTGGTGTTCTGCTATTGGACTTCTGTGCTCGCCACGGTTTGTCTATAACCAACACCATGTTCCACCACAAGGGGGCTCATAAGTGTGATTGGTACCAGAACACCTGAGGCCGGAGATCAATGATCGACTTTGTAGTCGTGTCATCTGATCTGCGGTCGTATGTCTTGGACACTCGGATGAAGAGAGGAGCAGAGCTGTCAGCTGATCACCACCTGGTGGTGAGTTGGATCAGATGGGAGTCGGCTAGAAAGACCTGGCAAGCCCAAACTTGGAGTGAGGGTGAACTGGGAACGTCTGGTGGAGGACCCTGTCCGGGAGTTCTTCAACTCCCACCTCGGGATGAACTTCTCACACATCCTGAGGGAGGTTGGGGACATGGAGTCAGAATGGACCATGTTCAAAGCCTCTATTGTGGAAGCGGCCGACAGGAGCTGTGGTCGGAAGGTCGTCGGTGCCTGTCGTGGCGGCTATCTAGGCGCAGACTGGCGGTGAAGGAGGTCAGGTTTGGTGGTCTCTGGATCGCCTCTCTGCTGTTTGCAGATGATGTGATCCTGTTAGCATCCTCGGACCATGACCTCCGGCATTCAATGGGGCGTTTTGCAGCCGAGTGTGAAGCGGCGGGGATCAGTCAGCACCTCCAAATCTGACGCCATGGTGCTCTGCCGGAAACCGGTGGATTGCCCCTACAGGTGGGGACAGAGTTCAACTATCTCAGGGTCTTGTTCATGAGTGAGGGTCAGATGGAGAGGAATCGACAGGCGGGTCGGTGCGGCTGCAGCAGTGAAACAGGCGCTGCACCAGATCGGTCAAAGTTCCAACCCTGACCTATGGTCACGAACTTTGGGTCAGGACTGAAAGAACGAGGTTCCTGTAGGGCTCAGCCTTAGAGAGAGGGTAAGGAGCTCGGACATCAGGAGGGAGCTTGGAGTCGAGCTGCTACTCCTTCGCGTCGAAAGGAGTCAGCTGAGGTGGTTCGGGCCTCCCGGACGCCTCCCTTTAGAGGTTTTACAGGCACGTCCATCTGGGAGGAGACCCCGGGGAAGACCCAGGACACGCTGGAGGGACTACATCTCCCAGCTGGCCTGGGAACGCCTCGGGATCCCCCAGAGTGAGCGGGAACGTGTTGCAGGTGAGAGGGAAGTCTGGGTCAGCCTGCTAGGTCTGCTGCATGAGACCAGACCCTGGATTAAGCAGATGACAATGAATGGATGGATGGATGTTTCTGCTAATGTTATAACGGTTTATGAGCGGAACAACATGCAGACGTCTCTCACTCCATAATCATAGTTAACGTTAGCTCCACTAACACCAATCCTGCTTTTACATCAATCTATGAGTCATAATAATCTAGTACTTATAACAGAGTATTTACACAGTGTGGTACTAGTACTTATAACAGAGTATTTACACAGTGTGGTACTAGTACTTATAACAGAGTATTTATACACTGCCTGTGAATAATGGTAGACCAATGAGATGAGGCAATGTACCCAACATGGACCATAGCAGATGAATTATACTTCATACGCAGACTGCTTGTGAGGTATTATTTAATATTCATGCGTGAAACTTATGAGTAGAGACACATAGAGACACATCGAGACACGTTGAGACACATGGAGACCCTTCATGGCAGATGTCCGACGCTCCCAGACAGACACACAGACATCTGAATCCATCAATATGTCCCTGTCATTGAGTAAAGTCTACTCCAAGTTCACACGTTCTTGGGGGGCGTCTGCAAGCCGGCTGCTCATTTTGTCCGTGGGGGGGGGGGGGCAGGGGGGGACGACTCCGCTGACCCCTGAGCTGCCGCCGGGGATTGTCCTCATGCTAATCAGGAGGGGGAACCAATTCATCGTCGCACAATTCGATTAGACATCTGCATATTGAGCATCTGCACTACCCCCCCCCCCCCCCCCCATGAAAATCTGGCAATACCTCCCCCCACGTTCTCTGGCCCCCCGTGACCCCGTGGGCGGCCTTGTCTCCCGTCTCCCCTCTTGACCCTGTCAGGGCCGGCTACAATACCTGAACCCGCCCCAGAGACGGGACGGGTGGAGTTCAAGGTGCCCGGTGTGGTCCCGGACCGGCCCTCGTCCTATAATCACATGCAGCGCTCTTTTCTCTCACACACACACACACACACGTTCATTTTTTTCATTACAACTGTTCTTGAGAGGGCAGGACTTTGCCTGGAAGAGGAAGGGTTTCCTTTCTCTGGAGCTCTTCCTTGTAATCAATTCTCTCAGACCATTTCCCTCCTCTTTCTTTTTTTTTGTTATCGCTCATATTAATTCATCTGGTCTTTCAGTGCAGAGAGAGAGAGAGAGACAGAGAGAGAGAGAGAGAGACAGAGAGAGAGAGACAGAGAGAGAGAGACAGAGAGACAGAGAGAGAGAGAGAGGGAGGGGGAACATCTACCAGTTTACATTTGGGAAATACAACATGTTCATATGTTTATCATTTCACTAAAATAGACATTTCTGCCCCATTCTGGTCTAATGTCTATTTAAAGACACTAATGATAATGATAACAGGTTGAAAGCATGAAATAATATATGCATATGAACTACTCTGAGTACCTTATTAAACATATTTATAATCAGCTAAAACATGCCTTTCTCAGGTGGTGTTGGTCCTCCTGAGAGCTGTGTGGATGCATGATGTCATCGTGCTGAACCATCCCCATACGGTTGAACATGTCCAGTGCACCGGCTTTATCTCAAATCAATTCTGCATTAAGGATTAGTGTTTCCACTGAAACAATATTTTCTGCATAATCTAACTGAATAAACATTTGATTTAAATGGTTCATTCTTTTATGTAAGCGTCTCTGAGTTATAGAGCATGAGCAGCGAAAGCCATGAACACGATGCATTGTGTGGTTTTAGGAGCAATAATGAAGGATAAAAAAAGGTATAAAACATCAGGCAGCATCTCAAACATTCCCAGTTCCTCGGTCAGGACCCCTCGGCATAATTTAGGTTTAGGTAACACATCCACTTGTTTTGTTTCATTAAAGTTTGTGGTTTGGTGTAAAACGTGTACGAGACAAAGTGCATGATTAATATGGCTCATATACATAGATTAAAACAGGTCAACGTTTCTCCTGGGGGGAAAGCCCTGGTCGCTTGCCCCCCTCCATCCACCCTGTCTGCCCCTCGGCATGAGGAATCCCCCCCCCCCCCCCCAAACCCCAACCAAGCAACTTCTGTGTCCGTCACATGATGCAATCAGGCCCAAATATATCTTTTCCCCCCGTAGACTATTATTGTGAAAGAGCCAGCGGAACATGTTTTGGGTAAAATCAACCTCCCCAGTATGAACATTTAAATAGCTAATTAATTTGTGAGTAATTTCCCTATAGGCATCATGAAACCAGGAGTCTGGGAGGCGGCTTGAAGGAAATCTTAGTGCGTTTGCTCCTGTGGGCCACGAGCATGCGGAGGACCCGGGTAACGGTACCCAGCAGTCAGCACTTTGTGGCCTTATGCACCAACGTCATAGGAATAAACAGGCCCAACTCTGGATGCACTTCTCTTTATACGTCCATGGCCTGATATTGAAGTGGACGGGTTTACAGAGGAGCAGCTCAGGTACCCTCTCACATCCTCCCGGGGTTTGCCGACCGATAGCTTAGCAGGAACAGCAGTGCCCTCGTGTTGAGAGTCTTTGTGCTGGGGGAACCTGCTGTCTGTCTTGAGTCTCTGAGGTCCCTCCAGTTGATCCAGAATGCTGCAGCTCGTGTTCTCACTAACACTAAGAACAGAGATCACATCACTCCTGCACTAGCTGCTCTGCACTGGCTCCCCGTAACATCAAGAATCACATTTAAAGTTATTCTCTTAACCTACAAAGCCTTGATTGGTGATGCTCCATCATATCTTAAGGAGCTTGTAGTACCATATTGCCCCACTAGAGAGCTTGTAGTACCATATTGCCCCACTAGAGGCCTTGTAGTACCATATTACCCCACTAGAGAGCTTGTAGTACCATATTGCCCCACTAGAGAGCTTGTAGTACCATATTACCCCACTAGAGAGCTTGTAGTACCATGTTACCCCACTAGAGAGCTTGTAGTACCATATTACCCCACTAGAGAGCTTGTAGTACCATATTACCCCACTAGAGAGCTTGTAGTACCATGTTACCCCACTAGAGAGCTTGTAGTACCATATTACCCCACTAGAGAGCTTGTAGTACCATATTACCCCACTAGAGAGCTTGTAGTATCATGTTACCCACTAGAGAGCTTGTAGTACCATATTACCCCACTAGAGAGCTTGTAGTACCATATTACCCCACTAGAGAGCTTGTAGTACCATACTCCCCCACTAGAGAGCTTGTAGTATCATGTTACCCCACTAGAGAGCTTGTAGTACCATATTGCCCCACTAGAGAGCTTGTAGTACCATATTGCCCCACTAGAGAGCTTGTAGTACCATATTACCCCACTAGAGAGCTTGTAGGAGGAGCCAGAGCCTTCAGGTATCAAGCTCCACCTCTTTTATGGAACCAGCTCCACCTTCAGTCGTGGAGGCAGACACCGTCACCTCATGGAGACTGAAGACTTTCCTCTTGATGGTCTGATAGTGAGACCTGAACCAGGTTCACCTGGTCCAGACCTAGAGATGCTGCTATAGGCTGAGAGGCTGAGGGGGACGTTAGGATACACTGAGCTCCTATCACCTTGTTTTAGGATACACTGAGCTCCTATCTCCTCGTTTTAAGATACACTGAGCTCCTATCACCTTGTTTTAGGATACACTGAGCTCCTATCTACTCGTTTTAGGATACACTGAGCTCCTATCTCCTCTTCTCTCTCTCCTTATGGATATTTTAGGATACACTGAGCTCCTATCTCCTCGTTTAAGGATGCACTGAGCTCCTATCTCCTCGTTTTAGGATACACTGAGCTCCTATCTCCTCTTCTCTCTCTCCTTATGGATGTTTTAGGATACACTGAGCTCCTATCTCCTCGTTTTATGATACACTGAGCTCCTATCTACTCGTTTTAGGATACACTGAACTCCTATCTCCTCTTCTCTCTCTCCTTATGGATGTTTTAGGATACACTGAGCTCCTATCTCCTCGTTTTAGGATACACTGAGCTCCTATCTCCTCGTTTTAGGATACACTGAGCACCTATCTCCTCGTTTTAGGATACACTGAGCTCCTATCTCCTCGTTTTAGGATACACTGAGCTCCTATCTCCTCGTTTTAGGATACACTGAGCTCCTATCTCCTTCTGGGTGCCACACGGGGCCCTCAAGAGTTTGAACCATCTCCTCATCTGTACATGTTCCTCGTGGATGAGTTGTTTTAAAGGAGAGCGCTAGGCTGTAGTGCTCTCAGTGCTTTGTGGTTTCAAAAGAAAACAAAGACAAAAGTCCTGATGGAGAGAACGCTCCCAAAGCTCGACCTTCGTGTGCCGAGGTCGCGGTGCGCTCCTCGCTGCAGGCGTGTTCGAGAGCGACCGCCGGTCGCTTTGAACCTCGTCTGTCGGATTCTTGGCAGGAAGTGAGCGTCAGCGGCTCTCGGTCGTAAAAAAACCCTGCTTTTTGGTCGCTCTCCCAGAATGCACTGGGAGGGGAGAAGACAGAGCGCCTCTGTGTCGCCTCACGGATGTGAGGAGATCATCGGGAATGTCAATAACCGCTCGAGCTGCTCGGTGCATCTCAGAGAAATAAAAAGGCAGTTCTGGAGCTTTTGTTTCCTAAAGGAAGCCAAGAGGACGTCGTTTTAAGTCTTTATCGCGTGAGCAGCGGAGAGACTCTGTTAATTAAAGGTCACGTGATGGTTTTCATGAGGGTGAAACTTTTTGAATACAATGTGAAAATTCCAAATTCAAAGACTTTTTTATCTCTACGAGCCGAAAATATGAATCTGTATTCATACCTTAGGACCGCGATGACTTTAGACTGTAGTTGGATACGCTATAAATAGCTCATTTTACTTTTTGATAGCGCTGTAATACTATGTGCTCTGGATCAGTGGTTCCCACATTGGGATACGGGAGATTTCAAAAATATATATTTAAAAGTGGCATCCATTCCAAAAGAGTCTATATTACATTACATTACATTACATGTCATTTAGCAGACGCTTTTATCCAAAGCGACTTACAATAAGTGCATTTCAACCTAGAGTACAAACTAAGAACAACAAGAATACAGGAAGTAACATTTCCTCAACATAGTCGAACATAGTCGAACATAGTCGAACTACAAAAGTACTATATTCTATATTAAATCAGACACTGTGATGTGCTGTGTATTACATATTGTTTTCAACCAGAAATACTTAACAGTCGTGATTTTGTGGAACATTTGGATCTTTTATTCCACGTGGGCGGGTTTCTTCTTCTTTTTATGTCACAGAAACCGCTGCTCATAAAACAACCTGAAAACCTCTTCATGCACGTTTGGAGATCTTAGATATTACATCACACGTCATTTAGCTGACGCTTTTATCCAAAGTGACTTACAATCCTGTTACAATCACACACCGTAGACGCAGCTACAGGGAGACATTCAGGGTTAATGTCTTGCTCAAGGACACGTCGACCAGGGCGGGGATTGAACCTCCAACCCCCTGATAGAAAGACGGAGCTGCTACCCACTGACCCACAGTCAAATATTAACAGTGCCACTTAATACATGTGTTGATTGTGTCATCTGTAAGGGGGAGTGATGCATTCAATGTTTCTGTTTTGTTTGGAATAAACAGACTAAAAGCTGAAAAATCAGGAAGAGCAGCACCAGAAAATCAAAATAAGAGATGAAGAGAAAACGAATATATATAAACTATAACAACAAAGCATTCTAATCATGTCTTCCCTTCATTTTTGGTGTTAATTGTTCAGAATGAATGTCGTGCTATTGGATAAAAGCGTACCTAACCAGTAGAACTGGTGTCCCTTGTTACTTGTGAATCGCTCACGGGGGCCCGTGGATTCATAATTCCCATTCAAAGGATCATTTTTAGACTTGCAATTGATTGAAGAACACAAATCCATATCCACTCAAATCTTTAACCACCGTCAGTGAACACCGTGAGACGTTCGAACAGGAGGAAAAAGCAGAAAAAAACAGCTTTTCTCTCAAAAATGAATTGAGTCGTCAAAAAGTTTCCCCTGTGCAGTGGAAGTCGGCGCTCGGCGCTCTCCCACCGGAAGATGGCGCGGCTGTGTCCAGACGCCGTCGAGGTAGCTCCGCGGAGATTGTGCGCTCTTTTAGTTTTTGCGTTTATTTTTAATGTTTTCTTTGCCACAAACACATCGGCACTAACAGCATACGACCACAGCACACTTTTGGACATAAACTTTAAACAAGGGTTTTGTCCACTTTTCCATCGATCCAGCGTGGCCGGCAGAGATCGTGCGAACCACATCAACAACAGTGGAGCCGCTACTACGGGAGAACATCGAGGGAACGGAGCGAATTCGAACAGACTGAGAGTTCAAGCCCACCGTCCACCTCTGCCCAGCATCCTTCTTGCTAACGTCAGTCTCTGGAAAATAAGATGGATGATGTTGGGGCAAGGATCAGATACCAACGGGACATGAGGGACTGTAGCATCTTTTGTCTGACGGAAACATGGCTGACCCGCTGGTGCGGATCGAGTCATATGCCCAACCGAGTCCTTCTCTGTTTTCCGTGCAGACAGAACGGAAGAGTCTGGTAAATCTAAGGGTGGAGGGTTTGCTTCATGACTAACAACATGTGGTGCGACCCCAAGAACATTAAGACTCTTTCGTTCCTGCTCGAACCTGGAACATCTGACGATCTCATGCCGTCCATTCTACCTTCCCGGAGTTCAGCTCGGTCATCACCACAGCCGTCTACATTCCACCACAAGCGGACACCGGCACTATCGGACCTACATGATGTGTTATGTCGGCATCAGAACAAGTATCCCGAGCGGCTGTGGTGGTGGCTGGGGACTTTAATAGGGCAAACCTAAAAAAGTCATGCCGAACTTTCACCAGCACATTACGTGTGCTACCAGAGGAAAGAACGTTGGACCACTGCTATACGCCATTCAAGAGAGGCTACAAGGCTGTCTCTCTCCTCCGTTAGGAAATCAGACCATGCCGCCATTTTTCTGCTTCGAGTACCGACAAAGATCGCGGGAAGCGGTAGTGACGAGGAACGAAGCGGTGGTCTGACCAATCAGAGGCTGAGCTACAGGGCGCTCTGCGTGTCGTCGACTGGGACATGATCCAATCCAGTTCCAGTGACGTCAGCGAGTAGCAATGAGCCTCATAGCAACGCTTAGCGGACACCATCGTCCCACGGTAAAAGTTAGGGTCTTTCCTAACCAAAAGCCGTGGGTTGATAGATCCATCCGTGAAGCTGTGAGCGCCTGCTGCCTATAACTCCGGTCTTGTATCCGGCAACATGGACGAGTACAAGGCAGCGGTCTATGGACTGAGGAGGCGGTGAAGGAAGCCAAGAGGAGGTACCGAGACAGAGTGGAATCACAGATGGAGCAGCGCGACACCAGGCGCCTATGGCAGGGGCTACGGACTATCACAGACTACCAGAGCAGACCCCGCAATGGTGAGTGCCGACGCATCCCTAGCGGACGACCTGAACTCATTTTATGCAGGGCTTGTGTCTAGCAACAGCAGCGCTAGCTCGCTGCCTAACAACAACACCGTTAGCGTAGCCGAGGTGAGTTCTACCGCTGGGGATGAACACACACTCTCTGTGACCGAGCACAGTGTGAGGAGGGCTCTGTTGAGGGTGAACACCAGGAAAGCTGCAGGTCCAGATGGCATATCTGGGCGAGTACTGAAGACCTGTGCTAATCAGCTAGCTCCAGTGTTCACCACAATATTCAACCTCTCCCTGGCTGAGTCCGTGGTCCCCGCCTGCTTCAAGAGATCCACTATTGTCCCTGTGCCCAAGAATGCTTCTCCAGCATGTATGAATGACTACCGACCGTGGCCCTCACCTCGGTGGTCATGAAATGCTTTGAGAGGCTGATAAAGGACTACATTGCTTCCTCCCTTCCTCCATGGACCCGCTGCAGTTTGCTTATCGCCCAAACAGATCCACAGATGATGCTGTCTCCCAGGTACTGCACACCACACTCTCTCATCTGGACAGCCAGAGGGGGGGCTATGTGAGACTGCTGTTCATTGATTATAGTTCAGCTTTCAACACCATAGTGCCCTCCAGACTGGCCGGCAAGCTGATTAAGCTGGGACTGAACACCCCCCTGTGTGGTTGGATCCTGGACTTCCTGTCCGCCAGGCCCCAGGTGGTCAGGGTGGGCAGACACACCCTCAACTCCCTCGCCCTGAACACAGGATCCCCGCAGGGTTGCGTCCTCAGCCCCTACTGTACTCCCTGTACACACATGACTGTGTGGCCAGGTTCAGCTCCAACACCATCATCAAGTTTGCGGATGACACAGTGGTGGTGGGCCTGATCTCCGACAACGACGAGAAGGCCTACCTGGAGGAAGTTGCTGATCTGTCACTCTGGTGCCAGGACAACAGCCTCATCATGAATGTCACCAAAACTAAGGAGCTGATTGTGGACTTTAGGAGGGTACAACAACAGAGGACGTACTCACCACTGGGGATTAACGGGACTACTGTGGAGAGGGTGAGCGGGTATAAATACCTGGGAGTCCACACAACACAGACACTCTGGTGAGAAAGGCAAGGCAGCGCCTCTACCACCTCAGGCAGCTGAGGAAATTTAAAGTTTCCCAGAGGATCCTTCAGTCCTTCTACTCTGGAGCTGTAGAGGGCGTCCTGACAGGAAGCATCACAGCCTGGTTTGGCAACTGCTCCGCTCAGGACAGGAAGGCTCTGCAGAGAGTAGTGCGTTCGGCTGAACGCACTAACCCTGCAGGACTTGTACACCAGGAGGTGCAGAACCAGAGCCGGCAGGATCATGAAGGATCCTCACCACCCCAACAACAGACTGTTTCAGCTGCTGCGGTCAGGCAGGCGCCTCCGTAGTCACGCTGCAAGAACAGAGAGACTGAGACGGAGTTTCTTTCCTCAGGCCATCAGGACTGTGAACTCCGACCTCACCAGGACCCCCACATAGACCCACACAACTGCCCCTCTAAGGCACACACACACACTTAGTATAAATATTGTACTGTAAATATTGTGTTGTTTTTTATTGTAAATAGTGTGTACTTGTTGCCCTTGCACATTCCTGCTGAGCATTGCCACTTTCATTTCACTGCACACCCTGTGTGTGTATGTGACAAATAAAACATCTTGATCTTGAATCTTGGATATCTGTCGTTACAACACAATGTTCAAAAGCCTTTGTCCCTCCTCCCTTTGCTGTGATCTGCGTCTCAGGGCTGCGGGACAAAAGGTGCCAAACGGAGCCTTGGCCTTGGCCCGCCACGTCCTCCTAATCCTATTACTGTGGACGAGGACGGATCCCAGCTCCCATTAAAGTCTCAGGGGCCCCTGTGTGTTTACGCCGTGTGTGTGTGTGTGTGTGTGTGTTCTTGTGTGTGTAATTGCATTGTAAGCGACTCCTTATCCACGTTGTCATAATGTGTTATCCAGTGATGCGGCTCACGGCTTTCGCCGTCGCTCTCCGTTGGCCACGGGGCAGGTGGACGTTTCAATCGGCCATCGGGGGCGGAGCTTCACCTCCGACGCTTCGATGGCCGAGAGTGGTTGATGGTGCACTGTGGGGGAGGGGGGTGGGGGGGGGAGGTTATTTCATGAGTAGTCGGAATGCTTTGCAGGAAAAGAGCATAAAATAAGTAAAATACACTTTTACATTTTCAAATGTTGACGTGTGGAGGTCAAGCGGCTGTCAGGTGGATCCTGATGAGATTTTGCGGCGTGAATAAAGTCATCGACCAATCACGTTGTGTGGAACGGACATATTCAAAATGTACCCTGTGGGCTCTGTGGCCGGAAGCAAGACGACACACGTGGAACAGATATCCACTCCTTTATGACCTTTCACAATAAAAGCTTTGGCCCAGAGGGAACTCAAACTGACTCTGAGCATTTAGCTCAAAGTAAACTCATGAAAAAATGAAAGTTTACTATTGACCACCTGTGAGCTTTGCTTGTGTCCAACCATTTACAATCTAGTGTCATTCTAACGGATTGGGGGAGTGGCTAAGTCTAAAAAATTATATAAATTTAGATCTTTTTCCTTTTCCATCTACATTACAACAGGTATTCTTACCCAGCGTGTCCGGCAATATGTGCAAGCAAAGTTAAATTGACTCTATCGAGATGTGTGCCGCGAGAAATCCTTCACTTCATAACTCCATTCATGGGATTCTTAAAGGTAAATAAACTGATTTGGGCAATAATACATCAACTAATTATTTATTACCCGTCTTATTGTCTGTGAGCCATTGGGAGCGCACGCAGACAGGACATCGCACGCAGACAAGCCGTCACACGCAGACAGGCTGTTGCAGGCAGACAAGCCGTCACACGCAGACAGGCTGTTGCAGGCAGACAGGTCGTTGCACGCAGACAAGCCGTCCACGTCCCCTCAATGGTCTCACTGGCATGGACGTTGAACAGAATGCTGTGTAGGCATGAGGCCTCCCAGGGCCTGGACATTGTGGGGGCCCCACTCTGTGACCCCCCCCCCCCTTCTCTTCTTCATCTCGCCGCCCCCAGTTCAATGTTAACGTCCAGTTGTGTCCACTCCTCTTCGGACGTCTTTCTCCCCCCCCACCCCAGAGAAGAAAGAGTGAAAAAAAAGAGAGAAAGAAAACCAAAACTTTCCCCTCCTTCTTTTCTCACCACCCGGCCTCCTCTTTTGTGCTGTCCAGCTGGCTGTGACCTTTGACCCCCCCTGAACCTCACTCCTGACCCCTGGACCCGTTCCCACGCCACGCCTTTTTGTGTCCACCTCCTCGCCATGGCAACACCTCGGCCACTGCTGCTGCCACGGTAACAGATGGACAGAGGGGGCCTGGAAATAACTTCATTCAGCCCCATGGACAATCTGCCCCCCCCCCCCCCCGCCCTGTCTCACACACATCCAAGTACTTGGACACACATCACCCCCAACCCACCACCTCCTGGGCCACATTCTACCACCCCAATCCCCTCAGCAGGGGCTTCTGGGTATCAGGGCCTGATGGAGTCATTAACACAGATTCACCCAGGCACCTACATGAGAGCGAGAGCAAGAGAAAGGCCTACAAAAATAATCAACTAAAGACACCCTGAAGTCACCCTAAAGACACCCTGAAGTCACCCTGAAGTCACACTAAAGACACCTTAAAGACACCCCAAAGTCACCCTGAAGACACCTTAACCCTTGTGTTGCCTTCGGGTCAATTTGACCCGATTCAATGTTTAACCCTCCTGTTACCTTTATATTTACTAACATATTTTACCCTTGAGGTCAATATGACCCCAGCTAGTAAAATCTCCAGAAAAGTATTAGAATTAATATTGTTTTCCAAGTTTAAGTGTGAGGTACTTTATGTTTGTTTGTTGACTCCCGAAAGAACACCGACATTAAACATTGAATCGGGTCAAATTGACCCGAAGGCGACAGGAGGGTTAAAGACACCCCAAAGTCACCCTAAAGTCACCCTAAAGACACCTTAAAGTCACCCTAAAGACACCTTAAAGACACCCCAAAGTCACCCTAAAGTCACCTTAAAGACATCCCAAAGTCACCTTAAAGACACTCCAAAGTCACCCTAAAGTCACCCTAAAGACACCCTAAAGACACCTTAAAGTCACCCTAAAGTCACCTTAAAGTCACCCTATAGTCACCTTAAAGAAACCCCAAAGTCACCCTGCCTGAAGACACCCTGAAGTCACCCTGAAGACACCCTGAAGTCACCCTAAAGACACCCTAAAGTCACCTTAAAGTCACCCTAAAGTCACCTTAAAGAAACCCCAAAGTCACCCTAAAGACACCCTAAAGACACCCTGAAGTCACCCTGAAGACACCTCTCTGTTTGCTAAGTGAATAGCATCGCTGAGGAGCTCAATGATGACGCTCCGTTATGAACTGCAACAGTTTTGGGTGCTAATCAGTAACTAACCTCCAAACAAGCGAGCGACTGCTTTGTTTCCATGAGGGGGGGGGGGGGGGGGGGACACACATTAATGGTGTAATTACTACTGAATGGAGGAGAGGGTCGACACTGTGGAGACACTGTTTGTAAAGGGATCCTGCTGCACTCCCTGCAGAGAGCAAACAAACAAGTAAACAAACAAAATGGCCGACCGCCGAGGCCAAACAGACGTCTTCTCTTCTCCACTTCATGGAGGTAGAAGAACGTCAGAGAAATATGAACCATAACACTTCTTCTTCTTCTTGAGGTATTTTCACGCAAACAATTACTTGAAACATGCGTTATTATTTTTCTCAACTGTGCTCACTGAGAGGCAGGTGTGTGTGTGTGTGTGTGTGTGTGTGTGTGTGTGTGTGTGTGTGTGTGTGTGTGTGTGTGTGTGGTGGTGGTGGGGGGGGGGGGGGGGGGGCGGTCATTCAAGAAAACTGACCGTTGAGGCCAAATCACACAAGCGAAGCTACTTATTCAATTTTTTGGGGGGGATTTTGTTTCCCTGTCTTTCCCTCTGGTTTCCCTCCTTCCCTCACCCCTCCCTCCCCTCCTGTGTCCAACACCCCCTCTTCCTTCTCTACCCCCCCCCCCTTCCCCCTCCCCCCTCCCACTGCCTCTCGCCCAGTTCATTGTACCCAAGGAGATTTTCTCTATTGAGGCCCAGTCTCTTAGGTAACCCCAGCGCTGCATGAAATGAGGAGAGGAAGAGGGAGAGAGAGGGCGGGGAAACAGAGAGAGAGAGAGAGAGAGAGAGAGAGAGAGAGAGAGAGAAAGGGGGCAAAGGAAATGTAAAGGCAGAGGGAGGACCGGACAGAACGGGTAGAAGACGAGGAGAGAGAAGGACGCAGGATCAGAGGAGGCAGAGGAGGGGAGAGGGAACGATGGAGAAGGAGGCGAGCAGCGAGGAAGAGGAGGAGGAGGAAGGACCCTAACCCACACATGTAAGGATGAGGGACTTTATCAACTGCTTTTTGAAAGTAATTCTTCAGATTTTTTTCCCGACCTCTGGGACCGACCTCTGTCCTCTCGTCTTCTTCTTCATGTGTTTATGTTGTTTGCTGTTTTATTAATAGGTGTTTGTGTAGGTTTTACACCTTCTTCTTCTTCTTCTTCTTCTTCTTCTTCTTCTTCTTCTTGCTGTGCTTTTGAGCAGTGTGTGTGGGGTCCAGCGGTGAGCCGTTAGTCTTCGGGGCCTCGAGGCCTCTGAGGCCTCTGAAGCCTCTGAAGCCTCTGAAGCCTGGGAAAGAGTTTTGGTCAGGAAAGTGTAGAAAACTATTTTATATCTAGAAAACACATTTGTACACAAGTGTGACCTCTTACTGGGAAGTAAGTTTCAACAAGCATGTCTTATCACTGAGAGCTACGTCTTTAGTCTCTAGTCTTTGGTCTGTAGTCTTTAGTATCTAGTCTGTAGTCTTTAGTCTTTAGTCTCTAGTCTTTGGTCTGTAGTCTTTAGTATCTAGTCTGTAGTCTTTAGTCTTTAGTCTCTAGTCTTTGGTCTGTAGTCTTTAGTATCTAGTCTTTAGTCTTTAGTCTCTAGTCTGTAGTCTTTAGTCTTTAGTCTGTAGTCTCTAGTCTTTAGTCTTTAGTCTGTAGTCTTTGGTCTTTAGTTTTTAGTCTTTAGTCTTTAGTCTCTAGTCTGTAGTCTTTAGTCTCTCATCTTTAGTCTCTAGTCTCTCGTCTTTAGTCTTTAGTCTCTAGTCTTTAGTCTCTAGTCTTTAGTCTCTAGTCTTTAGTCTTTAGTCTTTAGTCTCTAGTCTTTAGTCTTTAGTCCTTAGTCTCTAGTCTTTAGTCTGTAGTCTCTAGTCTGTAGCCTTTAGTCTTTAGTTTTTAGTCTTTAGTCTTTAGTCTCTAGTCTTTAGTCTCTAGTCTGTAGTCTTTAGTCTTTAGTCTCTAGTCTTTAGTCTTTAGTCTCTAGTCTTTAGTCTTTAGTCTGTAGTCTCTAGTCTTTAGTCTGTAGTCTTTGGTCTTTAGTTTTTAGTCTTTAGTCTCTAGTCTTTAGTCTTTAGTCTGTAGTCTTTAGTCTCTAGTCTTTAGTCTCTAGTCTGTAGCCTTTAGTCTTTAGTCTCTAATCTTTAGTCTCTAGTCTGTAGTCTTTAGTCTCTCATCTTTAGTCTCTAGTCTCTCGTCTTTAGTCTCTAGTATTTAGTCTCTAGTCTGTAGTCTTTAGTCTTTAGTCTCTAGTCTTTGGTCTTTAGTCTTTAGTCTGTAGTCTTTAGTATCTAGTCTGTAGTCTTTAGTCTTTAGTCTCTAGTCTGTAGTCTTTAGTCTTTAGTCTGTAGTCTTTAGTCTTTAGTCTGTAGTCTCTAGTCTTTAGTCTCTAGTCTTTAGTCTCTAGTCTTTAGTCTTTAGTCTCTAGTCTGTAGTCTTTAGTCTTTAGTCTCTAGTCTTTGGTCTTTAGTCTGTAGTCTTTAGTATCTAGTCTGTAGTATTTAGTCTTTAGTCTCTAGTCTTTAGTGTCTAGTCTCTAGTCTTTAGTCTCTAGTCTTTAGTCTTTAGTCTGTAGTCTCTAGTCTTTAGTCTGTAGTCTTTGGTCTTTAGTTTTTAGTCTTTAGTCTTTAGTCTCTAGTCTTTAGTCTCTAGTCTGTAGCCTTTAGTCTTTAGTTTTTAGTCTTTAGTCTTTAGTCTCTAGTCTTTAGTCTCTAGTCTGTAGTCTTTAGTCTTTAGTCTCTCATCTTTAGTCTCTAGTCTCTCGTCTTTAGTCTGTAGTCTTTAGTCTTTAGTCTCTCATCTTTAGTCTCTAGTCTCTCGTCTTTAGTCTTTAGTCTCTAGTCTTTAGTCTCTAGTCTGTAGTCTCTAGTCTTTAGTCTCTAGTCTGTAGTCTTTAGTCTTTAGTCTCTCATCTTTAGTCTCTAGTCTCTCGTCTTTAGTCTTTAGTCTCTAGTCTCTAGTCTGTAGTCTCTAGTCTTTAGTCTTTAGTCTGTAGTCTTTAGTCTGTAGTCTCTAGTCTTTAGTCTCTAGTCTTTAGTCTCTAGTCTTTAGTCTTTAGTCTGTAGTCTCTAGTCTTTAGTCTTTGGTCTCTAGTCTTTAGTCTTTAGTCTTTAGTCTTTAGTCTTTAGTCTTTAGTCTCTAGTCTTTAGTCTCTAGTCTGTAGTCTTTAGTCTTTAGTCTTTAGTCTCTAGTCTCTCTAGTCTTTGGTCTTTAGTCTCTAGTCTTTAGTCTTTAGTCTTCTGGTCTTTAGTCTCTAGTCTTTAGTCTCAGTCTAGTCTTTCGTATTTAGTCTCTAGTCTTTAGTCTCTAGTCTCTAGTCTTTAGTCTTTAGTCTTTAGTCTTTAGTCTTTAGTCTCTAGTCTTTAGTCTCTAGTCTGTAGTCTTTAGTCTTAGTCTCTAGTCTTTAGTCTCTAGTCTCTCATCTTTAGTCTTTAGTCTCTAGTCTTTACTCTGTAGTCTGTAGTCTTTAGTCTCTCGTCTCTAGTCTTTAGTCTCTAGTCTTTAGTCTTTAGTCTTTAGTCTGTAGTCTTTAGTCTCTAGTCTTTAGTCTTTAGTCTCTCATCTTTAGTCTCTCGTCTTTAGTCTTTAGTCTTTAGTCTCTAGTCTTTAGTCTCTCATCTTTAGTCTTTAGTCTCTAGTCTTTAGTCTTTAGTCTCTAGTCTTTAGTCTTTAGTCTCTAGTCTTTAGTCTCTAGTCTTTAGTCTTTAGTCTCTAGTCTTTAGTCTCTAGTCTTTAGTCTTTAGTCTTTAGTCTCTAGTCTTTAGTCTTTAGTCTCTAGTCTTTAGTCTTAAGTCTCTAGTCTTTAGTCTCTAGTCTTTAGTCTCTAGTCTTTAGTCTGTAGTCTTTAGTCTCTAGTCTTTAGTCTTTAGTCTCTCATCTTTAGTCTTTAGTCTCTAGTCTTTAGTCTCTCATCTTTAGTCTCTAGTCTTTAGTCTCTAGTCTTTAGTCTCTAGTCTTTAGTCTTTAGTCTCTAGTCTTTAGTCTCTAGTCTTTAGTCTCTAGTCTTTAGTCTTTAGTCTTTAGTCTTTAGTCTCTAGTCTTTAGTCTCTCGTCTTTAGTCTTTAGTCTCTAGCCTTTAGTCTTTAGTCTCTCATCTTTAGTCTCTCGTCTTTAGTCTTTAGTCTCTAAGTCTTTAGTCTCTAGTCTTTAGTCTCTCATCTTTAGTCTTTAGTCTCTCGTCTTTAGTCTTTAGTCTCTAGTCTTTAGTCTTTAGTCTCTAGTCTTTAGTCTTTAGTCTCTAGTCTTTAGTCTTTAGTCTCTAGTCTTTAGTCTCTAGTCTTTAGTCTCTCGTCTTTAGTCTCTAGTCTTTAGTCTCTCATCTTTAGTCTTTAGTCTCTCATCTTTAGTCTTTAGTCTCTCGTCTTTAGTCTTTAGTCTCTAGTCTTTAGTCTCTAGTCTTTAGTCTCTCATCTTTAGTCTTTAGTCTGTAGTCTATAGTCTTTAGTCTCTCATCTGTAGTCTTTAGTCTGTAGTCTATAGTCTTTAGTCTCTAGTCTTTAGTCTGTAGTCTTCAATCTGTAGTCTTTAATCTGTAGTCTGTAGTCTTTAGTCTGTAGTCTGTAGTCTTTAGTCTTTAGTCTTTAGTCTGTAGTCTGTTGTCTTTAGTCTCTAGTCTGTAGTCTTTAGTCTGTATTCTTTAGTCTGTAGTCTTTAGTCTCTAGTCTTTAGTCTGTAGTCTTTAGTCTGTAGTCTGTAGTCTTTAGTCTGTAGTCTTTAGTCTTTAATCTGTAGTCTTTAGTCTCTAGTCTTTAATCTGTAGTCTTTAGTCTGTAGTCATTAGTCTGTAGTCTGTAGTCTTTAGTCTGTAGTCTTTAGTCTTTGGTCGTTTGTCTCTAGTCTTTAGTCTGTAGTCTTTAGTCTCTAGTCTTTAGTCTTTAGTCTGTAGTCTTTAATCTGTAGTCATTAGTCTGTAGTCTTTGGTCTGTAGTCTTTAGTCTGTAGTCTGTAGTATTTAGTCTTTAGTCTTTAATCTGTAGTCTTTAGTCTTTAGTCTGTAGTCTGTAGTCTATAGTCTCTAGTCTTTAATCTGTAGTCTTTAGTCTGTAGTCTGTAGTCTTTAGTCTCTAGTCTTTAGTCTTTAGTCTGTAGTCTTTAGTCTGTAGTCTTTAGTCTTTGGTCTTTAGTCTCTAGTCTTTAGTCTCTAGTCTTTAGTCTGTAGACTTTAGTCTGTAATCTTTAATCTGTAGTCTGTAGTCATTAGTCTGTAGTCTTTGGTCTGTAGTCTTTCATCTCTAGTCTGTAGTCTTTAGTCTGTAGTCTTTAGTCTCTAGTCTGTAGTCTGTAGTCTTTAATCTGTAGTCTGTAGTCTTTAGTCTCTAGTCTTTAGTCTGTAGTCTTTAATCTGTAGTCATTAGTCTGTAGTCTTTGGTCTGTAGTCTTTAGTCTGTAGTCTTTCATCTCTAGTCTGTAGTCTTTAGTCTGTAGTCTTTAGTCTGTAGTCTTTAGTCTCTAGTCTGTAGTCTGTAGTCTTTAGTCTGTAGTCTGTAGTCTTTAATCTGTAGTCTGTAGTCTTTAGTCTGTAGTCTGTAGTCTTTAGTCTGTAGTCTTTAGTCTGTAGTCTTTAATCTGTAGTCTGTAGTCTTTAGTCTGTAGTCTGTAGTCTTTAGTCTGTAGTCTTTAGTCTGTAGTCTGTAGTCTGTAGTCTTTAGTCTTTAGTCTGTAGTCTGTAGTCTGTAGTCTGTAGTCTTTAGTCTGTAGTATCTAGTCTCTAGTCAGACGTGTTCTGGTTTCCTGCGTGAACACAAACTCGTTCTCCAGATTCTCAGATTATTTGAAAGCTGTTTTATTCCCCTCTGAGTCTCTCTGCCAGTGTGACGTGTTGGAGAGAGAGAGAGAGAGAGAGAGAGAGAGAGAGAGAGAGGAGAGAGAGAGAGAGAGGCTCTGAGGCTCTGAGGCTCTGAGGCTCTGAGTCTCCGGCCTCCTTTGTGGCCCTGCTGCTCTGCTCCTCAATGGAGGGCCCCGCACATGGGCTCCATGAATAGACCCCGCCGCCGGGATAAAACCCCTCAGACAGAGAGAACACCTCACAGCCAATCACAGGACGAGAGAATGATGCATACGGCAAATCAGATTAGGGCGAGTCAGAGCTTTACTTTCTCAAATTTTTCACACTTCTCCCCCCCCCTCCCCCCCCTCATCCTCCTCCCCTCATCCCCCCCCTCTCCTCCTCCTCTCCTCCCCTCTTCTCCTCCTCCCTCATCTCCCCCCTCCTCCTCCTCCTCCTCCTCCCCCCCCTCTCCTCCTCCTCTCATCCTCCCCCCGCCCCCCTCCTCTCCTCCTCCTCTCCTCCTCCGGCTCACCAGCAGCTCATGTCTCTGCTGCTGCTGCTGAGTTATCATCTCGGCCCTTTTGTCTCCTTTGATCCGTGTGACCGTTGGGGGACCCACTTCTTCTTTTGTGCGGGGGGGGGTCACATCGCAGGCTCCCATTTTTTGGGGGGACGGGGGCCTGCCCCCGGGTGGTGACCCCTTCGTTCATCATAGTGTCACCCACACACAGGACGAGCATGAGTTAGAGCTCTCTCTCTCTCTCTCTCTTGGTTTCTTCCCGCTCATTCCTCTGTTCCAACCTGCCCCCCCCCCCCCACACACACACACACACACTTGTCCACCTGTAGGCGTTGACCTAGGGGTCAAAACATGCTGAACTTCAACAGAGGGAGGAAGTGATATTAGGATGTACCTCACGCCTTTCCCCTCTCTGACTTTAGTGCATCGCCGGGCCGGGGACCCTCCGGAGTACACGAGAGTACATGAGAGTACACGAGAGTACACGAGAGTATGCAAGAGGGCACGAGAGTAAAGGTGAGTATACAAGAGTAAAGGTGAGTATACGAGAGGGTACGTTGGACGTTGGCCGTTGCAGCGGGAGAAGGACGGGGGTCCGGAGCTGATTGTCCAAACGCAATTCTTGCGTCTGCTTCAGTGAAAGCAGGAGTTGTGGCTGGACATCACGCCCCTGACCTCTGACGAGCGGCGAGGGGACGGACCACCGTGGAAAGGCTCAGCGGAGGCTTTGTGGGCGAGAGACACTGAGAAGACAAACAGAGAGCGAGGGAGTCGCTGAATGAGAGTGTGTGTGTGTTTATGTAAATGTGGAGCCGGAGGAGCTTCTCTTGACAACGCTCTCTGGAACGGCGTCAAGTCGAGTTGCCTCCGATGTCCGGACCTTCACCTCCGCCGGCAACCGCTGTGGAGGTGAAGAGCAGCGGGCGTGTTCCACGGGGAATGTTTCACCTCATCCTGGGTTTGAGAAGAGACGGAACAAAGGCAGCAGGCCGACAGCCGCCCATCGGAAGAGGAAGTCGCTTCATTTATTGGGAAATGAAACAGAACGGAAATTAGTCCGTATTTCATGACCAATCAGAAGAGACGTAGTAAACCTTCTCTTTCACGGGAAGGGGAGATAATGGGAGAGAAATGGAGAGAAAGAGAGAGAATGGGAGAGAAAGGGAGAGAAAGGGAGAGAATGAGAGAGAAAGGGAGAGAATGGGAGAGAATGAGAGAGAATGGGAGAGAATGAGAGAGAAAGAGAGAAAA